>NW_024412397.1:33231840-33273310 GCF_014898765.1 Herpailurus yagouaroundi | reverse complement strand
CGGAGGTTTGGCTCCGCAGAAGCGCAGAGTTGGGTGTTTGCGCGGAGGGAGCAAGTTCCCTGGCAGGAACTGGTTCTCTTTGGGATTTTGGCTGGGGGATGGGCGGGGAAGATGGCGCTGGCGAGCGCCTTTGTTCCCCACCAAACTGAGCTCTGTCGTCCGGGGGCTCAGCAGCTTTCCTTCCCTTTGTTCTCCAGCCTTCCCGCTTTCTGAGCAGAGCTGTTAACTTATGACCTCCCAGCTGCTAAGTCGCGCTTGCTGTCGGAACACAGTCTGTCAGGCCCCTCCGCTTTTTGCAAGCCAGACTTGGGGGCTCTGCTTGGCCGGCGAGCCGCCCCTCTGCCCTGGCTCCCTCCCGCCAGTCCGTGGAGCGCGCACCGCCTCGCCGCCCTTCCTACCCTCTTCCGTGGGCCTCTCGTCTGCGCTTGGCTCCAGCGACTCCGTTCTGCTAATCCTCTGGTGGTTTTCTGGGTTATTTAGGCAGGTGTAGGTGGAATCTAAGTGATCAGCAGGACGCGCGGTGAGCCCAGCGTCCTCCTACGCCGCCATCTTCCCTCCTCCTCCGGTCATCTAACTTCTTTATAGTTTTTCATTCATGAATCTAATCTCTTCTTATGCCCCCACAGTTTGCTAATAATTGTTGCTCTGAAATAACTCTTGCTTCCCTTTGTTTTTTTTCCATTTCTGTCACCAATACTTTGGTTCAATTAAAATATGGTCTCATTCACAGAAGACTGAGTGAAATTAGTCAGAGAAAGACAAAAATCATATGACTTCACTCATATGAGGACTTTAAGAGACAAAACAGATGAACATGAGGGAAGGGAAACAAAAATAATATAAAAACAGGGAGGGGGACAAAACAAAAAACACTCATAAATATGGAGAACAAACTGAGGGTTGCTGGAGGGTTGTGGGAGGAAGGATGGGCTAAATGGGTAAGGGGCATTAAAGAATCTATGGAAATCATTGCTTCACTATATACTAACTAATTTGGATGTAAATTTTAAAAAATAAAAAATGAAGTTAAATTAAAAAAAATATGGTCTCATTCACAGAAGACTGAAATAGGGCCCTAATTTCCCTTTTCAGTCAGCTTACCCATTGAAACTAACCTTCCTATAGTACTGAAGAGATTAATTCTGTGTGTGTGTGTGTGTGTGTGTGTGTGTACATATGTTTTTATTTTCTTGGTTAAGTATGTGGGAGTGGAACTGCTAGATAACATGGTAAATGTATGTTTGACTATATAAGAACCTGTTAAACAATTTTTATGCTCCCTATAGCATTATGGAAGAGTTCCAGTTGCTCTATATCACAATGAACATGCATTATTGTCAGTCTTACTAGTGTTTGGTGGTATCTTATTGTGACCTTAATTGGCATTTCCCTGAAATTATGTTGCACATTTTTCATATGCTTATTAGTCCTTTTGTGACATATCTGTTCACATCTCTTCTTTTTTATTAAAGAGTAATTGACACACAATATTATGTAAGTCTCAGGTATACAATGCAGTGATTCCATTATATGCATTACAAAATTATCATCTTGATAGGTCTGTTACCATCTGTTACCAAAGTTACTGCAATGTTATTGACTACATTCCCTATGCTGTGTATTACATCCCCATGTCTTATTTACTTTATAACTAGAAGGTTGTACCTTCACTATTTCATCCATCACACCCATCCCCCACTCCTCTGGAAATCATCAGTTTGTTCTCTGTGTCTATGAGTCTATTTCTGTTTTGTTTGTTTGTATTGTTTTTTAGATTCCAAATAGAAGTGAAGTCATATGGTATTTATCTTTCTCTGTCTGACTTATTTCATTTAGCATAATACCCTCTAGGTTCATCCAGGCAAGATTTAATTCATTTTTGTGGCTTAATAATATCCCATTGTATATATATATGCCAACTTTTTAGATTCTTTTTGTCAAAAAATATGAATGCTGCCAAATAACTGACCCTTCACTATCATTCCAGAGCAACTCTTTAAGCCTCTTTTACTTCTAATCAAAATTGACCCTCTGAATAAGATTGCATGCACCTATTTATTTACATTTCTACAAGAGACAGAGCTCTCCTACTCCGATTATAAGAATAACTGCTTAGAATGTACTTCCTCCACCTCCCATACAAACATATGCAGGTCTCACCGACATATACTTGTCATTTCTGCTTTCTAAAACATCAAAACTTACCTTTTCCATGAGCCCTCCTTGAGTTGTACCAGCTGAAACAACTCCTCTATTCCTAAGCCATTTATTAAATACCACCTTGCCTTGAGATACAGAAAACAAGTGACTATCTTTATATATTATTGCAATTTTCAATCTAAAATTTTTATATGTTGCATGTTTCACTGACAGAATGTTCTTATGTATATGCTTCTTGCGGCCCTTTCACCTTCATGTGAATATGCTGATGATAATTCAGACTACTACAAAGCAATCATCAGGCTAGATGCTAGGTCTCTGGCAAGCTTTCTCAAGAAATAAGAGCCTATCAGATGACTCTGGCCCTTTAGACTCCAATTCTTCCCCACTGGGTTTTAAGAGCTGAGTTCAAAGAACTTTTCTTGTTGACCTACAATAATAATGGAAGCACAGAAGCTTTCTGTTCTTTACTATAGAGTCCTACTCCAAGGATGCTATTGGCAAACAGATGGAATACCAGTAGATATGCCAAGAGTGGAATGGGTTGTAATTATAACACCAGTGTGCTATTACATACTGTCTAGATAAACTGACTGTTCTTTTCATTGTGGTGGTAAATTGGATGGTAAGACTTTTTTTCTTTCTTCTTTTGGTAATAACTGTTCCCAAGTACACATTATATTATAGTTCATGGGATAAGCAGTGACATTAATCAACAGTTTAATTTAACTGGGATGAAAACTATTCACTTAAAGGATTGGCTTTGGAATACTAGAGGTTATGGACCACATTAAGTCACATTTGGTGACTTACTGTATCTTTAGGGTTGGGTGATTTTGTCATTATGATATTTTACTTCCATTCATGGCAAGCTGAAAATGATATTATGTCAGTATTATTTTAAAATTAGAAAGATCTCTGAATAAATAATATATTTTACTAACTACGTCTAAAAGTTAAAACTGATTTAAAACAACTTGTATGCCTTGTGGACAATTTTGTTAAATAAACTGAATTTCAACAATTACAAATGTTTGTGTTTTCTTTCTTCTAGTAACTCTTTTCTCCTAAACAGGATCAAACCTGAAGTGGAAAAGAAGTATTAAATTCAGCCATTTTTGATAGACATATGAAATCCGGAATATTTTTCTCTGTAACATTTTAAGACTCCACACTGTCTAACTTGAATATGAGTTAACTGTGTAGTCATGTATGGCCTTTCTTTTATGGATGTCAAGGGTGTAGTGTTGTCACCTGAATGATGTCAAGGTCAGATTGAAGATGTGGATATCATGGGAAGGCTGGCTGCACAGTAAAACCCTAATATGGGAGACCTCACTGTAAGCAAAATTTACAAAAGACCTGTCCAAGAAAATGTCACTGAAGGGAACAGGGTTTAGGCAACAGCACATTTTCTTAAAGGATAAGTACTTGTGCGTCTGTTTGGAGTTCTGACCCCTACTTTTTAAATTCGAAATGGGTCATAGAACCACCACCAAAAACAACATTCTCAACAATCAATTCATTAAATTCCTAACTGAATGGAACTCTTTCTTTCCTTCTTTCTTCCTTTCTGCCTTCCTTCCCTCCCTCCCTTCTTCCTCTTTCCTTCCTCCCTCCCTTCCTTCCTTCCTCTCTGTCTCTCTCTTTCCCTTTCTTTCTTTTCTTTTCTTTTCTTTCTTTCTTTCTTTCTTTCTTTCTTTCTTTCTTTCTTTCTTTCTCTTTCTTCTTTCTTTTTCTCTCTCTTCCTCCCTCCCTCCTTCCCTTCCTTTCTCTCTCATCCCCCCCTCACTATTTCTTTCTCCTTTATATACAGATTAGTCCATATGGTAGAGACGGGGGAATTGAAAAGGTGTCAAAGATATGTCCCTCTGTGTTTTTTCCAAGCTTTCATTTACTCATTTAGATTCTATTTATAACTTTGGCAGACATATCAGGAAGAATGCTTTAGGGAATCTGAAGTACACAAAAGTGCCCTCTCCCAGACACCTCCAAACACAGTTCAACAGCAGAATCTGGAAGAGCAAGAGTTAAGTTAAACATATCTGCATAGTGGAATCTTTGTCTTTATGCATTTGAGAATTAAATTTTTCTCTGGAAGCATTAGTTTCTGTAGGTAAGGAGAAACTTTCAGGAAAAAAAATTGAGTAAGGCATCTAATATCCCAGTAACTATGATCTTTCATGGTCTCCTTTGGTGAGGGAGATGAAACTGACTGATATGATCACTGTCTGCTTTTCCTCAGTGGGGGTTCACCAAGGACCTGTGTTGAAGGCTTGTGTCTATGAGAATGGACTGGAAGATGCATTTACCAATAAGCAGCTATACGTCTCCTTGCTTAGAACCATTTGGAGTTTTTTGGCTATAATTTTTTAAAATATTAAGGAAAAAAACTTCCTTTTAGATATGAAAGAATAGTTAAAACTGGCCAACAAAAATAATATTTCATTACATGTTTCCGTTTGAGATAATAAAAGAGCCAGAGCCTCCCTTCCACCTCCATCTTCTCCCCACCAATTCTGTTGATTCCTCCAGTCCTTGCAGAGGCTCAGTTACATCAAGACAACTACTAAGTCATATTCCTGAGTAAGTAAGCAGTGTTAATCTTGGGGGCCCTGGGTCTGAGTCTGTTAAGACACTTAAAGCATACTACCATCATGGCAAAGGCCAAAGAAGTGTGGGTATTAGCTAGGTATCATTTGGTGGCACATTTGAGAAAGAATAAAAGATGACTACAACACTGTGACCAATCAATATTGTTTAAGCATCCTGTAATTTACATTTAACTGCATTTTAAAAAGCATGTGATAGGGGCGCCTGGGTGGCGCAGTCGGTTAAGCGTCCGACTTCAGCCAGGTCACGATCTCGCGGTCCGTGAGTTCGAGCCCCGCGTCAGGCTCTGGGCTGATGGTTTGGAGCCTGGAGCCTGTTTCCGATTCTGTGTCTCCCTCTCTCTCTGCCCCTCCCCCGTTCATGCTCTGTCTCTCTCTGTCCCAAAAATAAATAAACGTTGAAAAAAAATTAAAAAAAAAAAAAAGCATGTGATACTATCTTGCCCACAGAGACTAGGCATTCCTGATCTAGACTGAGCCTTACATATTACCTATCCACTGGGAGTAAACTCAGTTCATCTTGAAGCTGTGCTCCACACATTGAGTACCCATTATTTTTATCAGACAATACTGACATGGAAAAACGCAAAGAGAACAACAAACAAAATTCCTGAGACCATCACCAGGGAATGATTAGAATGTTTCATGGGAGATGCTGTTTTTTAAATGTCACTTTTATTTGAATTGGAGGAAATGGTACTTCAGCTCAATCTTATGGTAATTGTTAATTCAATCACTGCAAATAGCAATCTGAAGATACATCTTACCTGAAATTATTATATTTTCCTCTAGCAGAAGTAACAGCCTCCACCTTTGTGTTTCCATAGTATTGATTTGCTAACTTTCTCATGGTATATATAAAAATATTACCTTGTTGTAGTTATTTTCTATTTGATGGCATAGGCCATTCCCTGTTTTTATTATTCTCCACTGTGAATAACTTTAAACATAATTACATGTTAACATTTTGTTGCATGTAGTTGAACTGCACTAGACTAGGTTTTCCCACCTCAAAGTGAGGTGGAGACATAAAGACTAAGATATATGCTAACATTTCATCTTAGGCAATAAATCTTCCCACAGAAGATGTACACCTAGGTTTGCTAAGAAATATTTTCACCTATTTGGCTGGGAAGATGTGATGGTGGTCAGTGGAAAAAAATCTTAATCTAGAGTGGAGTGCTGTCTATCATGCGTTCAGCAGATGTCCAGCCAGTGTGCTTTCCTACAATTAAAAGAAGACAGAAAGAGGCAAGATTTCAAATGGGGGAAAAAAAGCTTCTGTGGGAAACTGAACTGGGCTGTTTAGCAGACAGATAGGATAATTATGCCATAATATAATAAGGGAAGCAGTTGAAGTCATCTATGGGAATTTGTTAACCAGAACAGGCTGGGCAGAAAGAGAGGCTGGGCTATTCTGTCAAGTTTTGAGACCAAGTGAGGATAAAGTGAGATATAAGAAGATCTGGAAGCCAGTGGAAGCCAGTGGCTTCCAGGTGAGCTGCTACTGCTAATCAGTTGAATGTCATTTAGGAAAATTATCTACTTTTCATAGGCTTATGAAAAGTTAACTTGTTCATATATAGATGGCTTCCAAAATCACTTTTAGCTTTAAAATTATTTGAGTCAATAACAAAGGCAAGATATTTTCTATATCCTTTAAAATTCATTCTGAGAAATAGTACAATCTCAGATAAGTCAATTAGTTGAGTTTCTGGGAGAAAAAAATTATTTCTGGGGACTAATTTGAAAATCATACTTTATAAGAAAATGAAAGTTATGCATCATAATGTGTTTCCCTTTTTTATTTTATTTTCTAGAACTTAGAAATTAGATTAGATGTTAGAAATTGTATAGCCACATGAAGCTTCCAGTAACAGTAGGAACCACTTCTCAAGAGCTTTCTTTTGCTTCTGGAGATAGGATTTTTGTATTACAGGTATATATATATATTTCATTTTCTATTTTGTTTAGCTGTAAAATGCCTCAATTCTTATTAAAAATGCATAAATATAAGTAAATTGTTAGCATTTAATAATTGGTTACAGGAAAAGAATGAATAGAAAATACTGTCACATATCTAACGTTGATTTCTACAACTTTTCTATATTCTGCCATTATTCATTGAGATGCATTGTCTAATGTACTAACAAAGTTATGCTTTTGTAAAGGATCTTAAATCCACTATCTAACTCATGACCATTTATCTCCAAGACACCATGTGTTAAGTCAAAGCTCTAAATCTACAATGCCATGCATCACCTGATGGTAACTTCTTAGAAGTGTAGGGTTCAAAATACAAGACAAACAATCTTCAGATGAGCATTTTGTAAATTTAAGTCATTTTGAAAATGGGAAAATTTGGTATTTGCTACAGCCCCAGGTCTCTGGAAGCAGCCTTTCTTGCATATGATAGTATTCTACACTATAGCTCTATGTGGTTATTTGGTTAAGAATTGAAGTTAGCATGTGCAACAGGGACTAAGAGTCCCTGTTGCAGGTTCTTGTGCTGGATGTATATCTTTTTCTTTTCTTAATTGGGCAATTTGGCTTACAACCTACAAAGAGATTCTACTCATTTAGCAACTATTCTTTTACTTGGAAATGGCTACCTTCTTTGGCATATGCCTGAATTGAAGAAACTGCATGTTAAGAAGATTATTTTGCTGGATTAGAATTTTTATTTCATTCCTAATGACTTCTTGTCAGAATTTTGGGTTATTTTAAATACCATGATATTTATAAAATTGTATTTCTGGCCCATTTGCCATTTTGATAATTTTGTTAGACAATGCATAAGTTATTTTTTAAGCTAACTTTCTTAGAAAATATTATTTTAATGAAAATATTTTAATTTCTTAGAAAATATTATTTAATAATTTATTCAATATATTTTCACCTAAGTGATATGTGTGCACATATATAGGCAACTGGATTTATTAAACACCTAATAATTGGTCTTATTGGGTATGGCACAGGAACCAATGTTATAACGCTAAACATGTAAGATGAAATGAACATGGCTACATTAGGAACAAGGTCAGATTAAATTTATCATTTCATATACTTAGCATAGATTTTTTTAATGATAAAATTATAGTAGAACTTACCTAATTTTCACAAGTAAAACAGAAATGCCAGAATCAGAAGCATGCTTTTCCAGTCTGCAGTGAGAAGGGAAGCCTCTAAGTCTAGGATTTTTAACCTTAGTAGGACTTTTAAAACTCAACTCACAGGCAGTGCATTTGGCCTTAAAAATGTCAGGTGACTGATTAGTACAAAGGTTTTGAAAAACCAATAAAACTGGTGGACTTATCAAATCAATCAAAAGGGTGATTGGGAATTCCCAAAATGGCTTATCTAACTATAATCTTACTTTCTAAATTTCAATTTCACCTACAAAAAGGTAAAACCATATGAAATGTACTAATTGAAATTATTGGACAATCTGAAATGCCCAAATACATATATATGGGCATATATACATACATACATATATATACGTATATGTATATGTATATGTATATGTATACATATATGTGTATACATATATATGTATGTATATATGTATATATACACATTTCTATGCATCCAGAGAAGATAAGCAGATCTGCATCAGATGAAGGGGAGCTCCGGGATATAACATGTGTTGGAAATGGTGGGATGTAGATATCAAAGTAATCTACAATAAAATCCTCCTGAAAAGTATTTCTCAATATTATATATATATACATATATATATACACATATATATGTGTATATATATGTGTGTGTGTGTATATATATATATATATATATATATATATATATATATATGGTTCCTCTCCCCAAATAGAAGAGTGCCCACTAAAATAAAAACTTTCTTTTCCATCCTGTTAATTTCAAGAACATTCATTGGATTTTCACGTTTCTCAGATTTAAGGGAGATCTACAAAAAAGAAACAGAAGGTGCTCATTTTCAACACAGTTGATATTATTGATTAGCTGATAGTGAGTCCTGAGGCATTATTTTCTTTGTGCAAAATAAGCATAAAAATACTACAAGCAATTAATTGCCTGCTTTTCGTATCATGCTTTGCAATGGCCTATCAGCCTTTTATTAATATTAATGAGGAGAATTAGCACGGAAGATCAGGGAGCCACGATAGCGCCAAGAACCTGTGAGGACCCTACGGCTCTCATGCTTTATTATTTTTTAATCAAAGTAGCTAACTTGAAGGCACAAAATTAAAGAACTGAGTCTTTTATGATTCCACAATGATTCAAATTAAAATGATCTATACTTGCATAATTCCCGTGAACCATTTTGTGCTTGTTAAAAACAGTTAAAAATTGCATAAATTCATGATTTAAGAGCTATGGTTTTCTTTTCTTAATGAACAGTCCACTTTATGTATTTCTCCCAACTCACACATGTGGACATAATAAAGCAAAAGAGGGTGGGCAGAGTGAGCAAGAGAGAATTTAAGCTTATGATTTACATTAAAAGAGAAAGGCTCATTTGTTACTTCTTCCAGCTCACTAGAAATTCTTGGCATTAATACACAGCATCACTGAATGTCCTTGAAAAACCTGTGCAAAAGAAAAGTGCTGGGAAAGCCCACTTTTCAGAAAGAAGCACAGAAGCTATGCAATTGAAGACAATGATTTCAAATCCATTCTACTCAGAAACTTAGGGCCCACCAGAGGAGCTTAGCGCATTTACAAAAATTATTCTTTTCCTTTCAATTCTAAAGAATTTATATATGGTTTAAAATATTAAGGAGCACCTCATCAGTTAAGTGACTGACTCTTGATTTTGGCTCAGGTCACGATCTCACAGTCTGTGAGTTCGAACTGGCATTGGGTTATGCGCTGACGCACGATGTCTGCTTGGAATTCTCTCTCTCCTTCTCTCTCTGCTTCTCTCCTGCTCACACTTTCTCTCTCTTTCTCAATATCAAAATAAATAAAAACATAAAAAAATTAAAATCAATAAAAAATAAAATACTAAGGCTCCCATACACTTTTGTGTTAAAAATTATCATGCTGTACATAAGTTTTAAAACCACTGACTACATGAGACAAACACATTACTGGAAACACAGAAAACCACTGATTCTTTCAAAATTATCATAGCAATGTGGATATGTGAAAATGAACCCTATGAAATATGATATATTCATTTCAAAAGGCTATAGGTCCAATCTCCATTAATGGAATTCAGAATTCAAAAACATTCATGAGCAAAGTCTCTTTCTCATCATAATGAAGCAAGTAACAAATTTCAGGGAGATAGATTTCTCATATTGTTAAAATGGAAGGAGTCGGTGTTGAGTTCAGAGTCACCAAAAGGAAGTTTCTATGCATCCTGAGAAGACAAGAAGATCTGCACTAGATGAAGGGGAGTTCTGGGATATAAGGTGTGATGGAAATGGTGGGAGGTTAGCAACAAAGTAATCTACAATAAAATCTTCCCGAGAAGTATTTCTCAAAGTGTGGTCTGGGACCACATTTATCAGTCAGTCCAAGAGCTTATTTAAACAAAACAACAAAACAAAATAGATTCTTGGACCCCCACTTCAGACCTATGAACTATAATCTCCAGAAATCTTGCCTTTGCATTCTAAAAGATTTTAGATGGGAAATCGGGATGATAGTGTTCACTTTTTTTTAAGTAATGGTTTGCTTTGTTTTTTCTTTTTTTTAATATATTTTAATGTAGTCATAGGAGACCGCAAAGAGAAAAATAAAATTGGAGTTGCTCTATTAAAAGTAGTGGGTAAGGGGATTGATTTCAACCTTGTCCTCTTCAAGGTTGAATGAAAGATATGTAAGATATCCTGTCCTGTGAGAACAAAGCTTATGAAGAATTACACTCAATGAGAAATATCTGTCCTAACTGGAATCCCTGCTCAGTCCTTCTTCAACAAACATGCTCTGGAAATTTGTTCTATCTTTTCTTGTTCCAAAAGGCACTACCCACTTTCTGGTTTAGATCACTTTTCAATTGTGCTGATTGAGAAGTAAATAGACCCATTAAATAATGAGTCTAATTCTGCAGTACTTTGTGTGTAAAAATTATAAGTGAAACTTAAAGCAAAAAAAAAAATAAATAAATAAATAAAAGGTTTTTACTGCTAATAGGAAAAAAAAAATGTTTACAACTGTATATAAATGAGTTGATGTGAATGGTAGTCAATGGTATATAGACCAAGGGCAGCTACTAGGAATAAAGAGTAGATACCAAACTGCCCGGAGTTGGCACCATTATATAGAAGGGATTTATATTTGTAAAAGCTTATCATAGTGTCTTTGCCCTTTATTATTACAATTTATCTTTTCATTAGTAATTCCACCTTCTAAATTAACCAATGATTCTCACAGCCATCAAACCTATAGACTAATGTCCATCACCTGCAGAATTACTGTGGCCAGTGGGCCACAGAATTACTGTGCTCTAATACTGTCTGCCTGATCCCATCAGGTGAGTTTTACACTTACCAAGATTAATTTGTGTTGGTCTCCGAAAGTATTTATGTCATTCAATATTCATTTATTTAAAAGTTTTGTAATGTGTGTTTGAAAAATAACTTTAGTTAGAACCTTTAGAAGGGCTGGATCAAGTTAGGAAAATAAAACAAAAAAATCTTAGAAGTAACAGAAACATTCCAAGATGTTTTAAACATATATATTAAAAATAGATTTCCAGCCCAAACTATCTTTTGCAATTAATTAATGAACACTACCATGAGAGGATGCCCATTATATTATCATCATCATGAGGGCATTGAAACTCTGGATGAAGTAACATCACAACAGAGAAGGGAACTAGATGGAGGGAGACTAGAAACAAACGCAGATTTGTGTGCATGGCCCACCTTGACCTTGCAAAACCCCACTTTAAGAAAAATAAAATTTGTTTGGTTTTAACTATTCTCAAAGTTATCATTGTTCAGTTATTTTCCTTAGATACTTTTCCAGATACTTTTGTCAGAGTTCATTGGTCGTAACGAAGAATCACATTGCAAAAACCAAAAAAAAATTTAAGTTTGTTTTTAACATTGCAGACAAAAAAGATTTAAAACATAGTTTCCTTGTTAAACTTTTTCTTTGTTAAACCTAGGAAAGGTATTGCATTATGCTGTGTTGTACCGTACTATATTGTATGATATTGTATTGTAGCGTATCCTATTGGATTTTCTCACTCAGAATTCTTATCTAAAGTCACAAATGAAAACATGCCTCAGGACTGATTCTGAGATGGGAATATTCATGGTCCCTCCCTATAGAATTTGTAGTTGAACTGTAGGGGTGAAAGAACCACCAGCCAATCCCAAGTGCAAAATTTTAATGTGTCAATGTTATTACACTTAAGATTTAAAACCATCTACATTTTAATTAGAAGTAGAAAACTGCTGTGGGTATTCACAGAGATTCCGTTGCAGGGAGAGTTTGGTACATTCTGTCCACTCCCAACGTGCTGGGTAGTCTACATAGACTGAGGGGTCTGCTCAGACTAGGCCAACTGCCTAATGCATCTGAGGGCTGACAATACAAGTAAACTTCATGATAAACAGGCAGGGCCTAGCTTAATTTTTCAAACTGTATTTTGCATTTTGATGAGGAAAAAAATCTGAAACTGAGGGCAAAGCAGGGAGAGCAATGGTGGTGTGAATGCTACATTTTTCATCTTAAACAGCATGATTTACTTTAGCCATTTCTGGAGTAACAAATCCTGTAACTGAAATTCATGCTTGGAATGCCTTAAAGGGTTGCAAAGGCAAGTTGATTTTTTATCTTAAAATGCTATTCTGGTTAATTTGGTCTTAATATGGGACAGAGGAAAGGTAGGATATCGAGTGTAGATAAAATACACTCATGTCTCTATTTGAGGTTCCAAACTTGAATTTCATTGTGTTCAAGAAATTCACATGTATTTTTCACGTGGCTTGGAGAATTCTCTTTGGTGGCATAGACTTTTTCTTTCACTCACTGTTTATAGCAAGGCCTTCTTAGTGTTTAAGTAACAAGTTATACTCTGGGAAACACTGCACCAAAATCAGAATTGCACCATTTCTACCAATTAGCAGTGGTGGTGGTGATATTAATAATGATGATGATCATTGTTAAAATAATAGTAAAATGTGAGTAAAAACCACCCCAACTCCTGTCACTCTAGAGTTTACCATAAACATCTTCATAATATCTGTTTCATACAACCTCATCAACCTCATAAATGAGATATTATATATACCATTATTATATAGATTAGTTGGCTTTATATCTTTGCTTACCCTCACAGATATTATCTTCATTTGCCAGGTAACCATCATTTACTGTTATATGTTCTCCACACAATTTTTATTTGTGTACTTATGTATGCAGATAAATTCACATGCACACATATACAGATGTTTTCTTTGTTATTGTTTATTCTATTAAAATGGAATCTCCTACTTGCATCTTTATTTCTTTTCTGAATAACAAAATGTAAAATTTTCTCTCAAGTCAACAGGTTGAAATCTAATTCTTTCATTTGGGTGACTGAATATTACTCCTTGGTAAGGATTTGCCACAATTTACTCAGTTTTTTTTTCTTTTATAAACCTAAATAGTGGCAAAATATTGCCATTAATGGAACTTTTTATTTTCAGGAAATAAATTTCCAGGAATGAAAATCTAGGTTGAAGGATATCTGTATATTAGTTTTAAGAAACGTTGCAAGGTTGCATTTGCTGTCCTAGTTTTCTCCATAGCACTATCATCACCTTGTATCTTCTGTCTGTATTTATTTTCTGTTTCTCCCACCGGGAGAAATAATTCTGTGAGAACTAAGGTGTGTCCCTTGTTCACTGTTGTATCTTCAGTGCCTGGTATATTAAGTATTCATTTAGCGTTTGTTGAATGAATAAATAATTATTTTAGAACTACTGAAACCATGACGATTAAATATCATATTTAATGGAGGTCCTCTCCTTTTAATTTCTGATTTAATGAAAATGGCATTGGTCCTCCATTTAAAAAATAACATTAAATCATATAATTAAGATCTCTTTATATAAACCAGCATGCTTTTCTTCTGTTCCTCTTTGCTTACAGTTTTTGTTGTTGTTGATGATGTTTTAATGAGGAATGAATGATGGATATCATGGAATAAGTTTTCAGCATTAACTAATTAATTACATTTTTTATATTTTAATTTTATTTTTTATTTTTAAAAATTTACATACAAATTAGTTAGCATATAAATTACATTTTTTATTTACTTATGTATTGCACACAGTGATTGATTTCCTAATACTGAGTCATCCTTGTGTTCCTGGAATAAATATCATTGAAATACAGTATTTTTATATACTAATGCATTATATTAATAATTCTGAAGAATAATTCCCTCTATACTTAAAATTATTCTATAGGCTTTTGTTTATTTGATTTGGAGTTTCATTTTTATTATATTTTTAGATTAGAATTGTACTGCCTTAACAAAATGACTTGGCAAGATATCCATCATTTTATAACACCTAGAATATTTTAGGTATTGTTAGAATTGTATACTCATTAAGGCTTCATAGAATTCACAGGGAGACCACCCGATCTTTGGCTGTTTTAATAGTTGACCTTAAATCAAGATTCCAGTCTCTACTAAGGTAAACTGCTCTATGTAAGTTACTTATTTTACTGAGGTTAATTTTGCTAATTTTTATGTTACTAGAAAGTTGCTGACATTTCAAAAGTTTTCAAAGTTATCGCCATAGAATTGTATGTATTCTATTTAATAAATTCAATTTTGTATCCTTTTACATTTCAAATTACATTACGTCTGACATTTCTCTTTCTCTTTTTTCACAAACTAGGCTAGAGAGGGTTATCTGTTGAATTATTCTTCTCAAGGACCTACATTTAAATTTATACACACAGACCTATGTGTATGTATATATAAATTTATGATTCTAAATAAAACTTTTAATGTATAAAAATCAGTTTCTAAAGCCTAACCTGCATTTTGAACACTGGTTCTATGTACCTATGTATACAGCCTATAGGGAAAACAAGAAGTCTGGACCATTAGAAGTTCAAAGATAATATTATATGAGTGTTTATTTAATGTGAACAGAGCTGACGTATATCCTTGTGTAAAGTACTTTGAAATCACTTGGCCAGCATTTACATCAATGGGAGAGAAACATTCCCTATATAGTATTATCTTTTATATATCCCAGACAAATTAACCTATTCACAAACTCGGCTTTATGATTCTTTTATGCCAAGAATGCTAAAGAAGATAGGGCATAAGTGACATAAATTCACCCAAAGCTGGGTGAAAATACTATACACTTAAATTTGCCTAAAGCTGAGTGAAATACTATAGGTGTTTTTACTATACATAATCTCAAAGAAAACATCATCCTTCTACATACCCTATTAAATAAGAAGTAACACCACACATACCCTTAAAAATTATCATCTCATTGGATGTGTGAACCTTGATATGATGGCTCCTAAGGTCATGTGTCAACAACTATAAGTGACAGGATTTACAAAACTTACTGCAGTGAATTACTTCCTATCTAGTTTTAATTTTGTCAAGAGATGACTATATATTCCAAATGATGTGCAGGGTTTATTTTGGGGTGGAAGAAAGCAGCATTTAATTGACAGATAAAAAGGGTATAGAAAAGGTAATTTCATTTTCCATCAGAAGTAAGGTTTTATTGTTGAGAATTAAATTAACAGTACATGAAATTGGCTTTTCTTGAGTTCATATTTTTTGACCAATAAATAAATAAAGAGAGAAAGAAAAGAAAGAAAGAAAGGAGCACCCCCTAACCAAAGTAGAGCTATAAAGCTTCTATTAATGAACATAGTTATTGCATTTTCTTTATTTAATAAAAAGGGAAAACAATAAACCTCCTATAATCCTATGTGTTTGTAGGGTTTCTTTTTAGGGTCTGGTTAATTTCTACTTCCGTAATAGTAGGAGGTCCTGCTTGTGAATGCAGCCTGATTTCTTCTTTACATTATTCATCACTCATCTTCAGCTGTTTTTTGTAAGCTTTGCTCCTTCGTTAGTTGAAACATGTTGCTTATTCTATGCTATGGTTTTCTAAGCAGGTGATTTGTTTACCATACATCCCCCACCCTTACTTAGGGGGATATCTCTTTGGTCCTGAAAAGGTCTATGAGAATATCAATGTGTGAGTATTTCTATACAATGGTTACCACCAATATAGCCAACCAGGAACTGAGGCAATGTAACCCGTTAGGAGCACAATGCTTTAAAAATGTGAAAATAGGGGCACCTGGATGGTTCAGTCCATTAAGTGTCATGATCTCACAGCTTGTGAGTTTGAGCCCCAGCCTTGGGCTCTGTGCTGATAGCTCAGAACCTGGAGCCTGCTTCAAATTCTATGTCTCCCTCTCACTCTATCCCTCTCCCGCTCACACTCTGTCTCTCCTTCAAAAATAAATAAACGTTAAAAAAATGTGAAAATATATTGTGGAAAGTATTGTGGTGCTTTGTTTTGTTTTTGTTTTTTACTTATACTATAAATTTTGAAAACAAAATTGTTTTTACAATGCTAATTTTTACACGCTTAATAGCTGTTCCTTGATATTAAAGTTGAGGTGAGTGTTTATTTTTTTTTAATGTTTATTTTATTTTTGAGAAAGACAGCATGAGCAGGGGAGGGGCAGAGAGAGAGGGGGACTGAGAAGAGTTGGATGCTTAACAGACTGAGCCACCCAGGAGCTCCTTATTTGTTTAAAAAAGCAACAGGGTGGGGTGCCTGGGTGGCTCAGTTGGTTAAGCATCCCACTTAGGCTCAAGTCATGATCTCAAGGGTTGTGAGTTCAAGCCCCACATCGGGCTCTGTGCTGACAGCTCTGAGCCTGGAGCCTGCTTCAGATTCTGTGTCTCCCTCTCTCTGCCCCTCCCCCACTCATGCTCTTTCTCTCTCTCTCTCTCAAAGAATACATAAACATTAAATTTTTTTTTTTTTTTAAAGGAACAGGGTATGGTCAAGTGGAAATGGCCAATTAGGACCTCCAAAAATTCTTTTCTCCACAAAAATGAGAAAACTGACAAAAATATCAGAATTAACGTTTTTCAGAACTCTAGAAATCGACCAAAGTCTCACAACAATCTCAGGAACAGAATTCAGACACCCACTGATTCTTATCAAGAACAGCAAGCATTGTATCATTTCAACATGCCTTCTGCTATTCCCTTTCCCCTTATCCAGATCACTGTAACTTTGAGAATCAATAACCTGTAATCATGGTGAAAAACAGCAGTAACCAGCAGGGAGTAGAATTGGCATTAAAGTTCTTTCAAAGCTTCATTTTCAGAAATTACCATTCTTTGACCTGGCTGGTGGTTCCCTGAAAGACAAAACTTGCAACTTTGTCTTTACTAACCTAAAATGGAGCTCTCCCACTGTGAAAATCTTTTTCCCTATGCAACTGTCAAAAACAATTAGAGGCAACTGATTCACTTTGAAAAGGTCCAAAATATTTTTGGGCATTCAGAAGGCTATGCACATACATGTGCATGCCCAGAGCTGTGTATGTGCTCAGAGAAGACCTGAGAGGGCCCTAGACTCTCAAAAGTCTTACCTCCTAATAAATACTATCACCTTTTTACCACCTTAAGGGTTAGGATTTGAATATAAACTTCAGGTATAAATTTGGGGGGACAAATATTCATATATATATATATATATGAACATGAATATATATATTCATATGAATATATATTCATGAATATATATATGAATATTCTCTATTCTCTATATCTATCTATCTATCTATCTATCTAATTTATGTATGTATATAAGTAATTGGCTCATGTGATTATGGAAGCTGAGAAGTCTAATACCTATAGTCAGCAAGCTGAAAACCCAAGAAAGTCAATGGTGTAGGCCCAGTCCAACTGCAGGAGAAGACTGATGCCCCAGCTCCATCAGTCAGGCAGAAATTCCCCCCTCACTCAATCTTTTTTGTTCTATTAGGCCCCTCAACTGATTGGATGAGGGTCACTCATATTTGGGAGGGAAACATGCTTTACTCCATCTACCAGGTGAAAAGTTCATCTCAACCAAAAACACCTTCACAGACATACCCAGAATAAGTTTGACCAAATGTTTGGGCACCCTATGGCCCAATCAAGGTAATGCATAAAATTAACCATCACAAGCTCCATACCTAGTCACATCATAATCAACGTGTTAAAAGACAAAGAGTCAAAAATCAAATATAAAGAATTTTGAAAGAATCAAGAGAAAAGTGAAATACATTCTGAAGAAAATTACCAACTATTTATTTATCAGAAACCATGGAGATCAGAATGCAGTGGGATGACACAAAGTGCTTAAAGACACATTCAAAGTGCTAGAAAGTGAACCTTATGTTAGGTAAGACAAAACAATGCATAACTGCAAATATACATTGTCTACTAAAAGAACCTCATCCTTTGCCTTTCTGATGGCATTCGGCAAGCAAAGCAAACTTTAAGGTGTTAATAAGGGAAATGGGGAATTTCCATCTAGAAGTATGTATTATTCATCTTTACACATGATAAAACCAACAACATATTCACTTTATTATAATATGTCCATTTTCTTTGTCCATACGAGACCCTAATAGTGCAAATAATTTAATTTAGATCCAGAATTGTGTTATCTTTATTTACTAAAATTAGATCATGACAGGTAAGTAAATCCTTCTTTAGCTTTATTCTACAATCCTAATTTGGTGAAATAGTACCAAAGTTGAGTCTTAGACCTTTTTAAAAATTCATGAAGAGTTACTTTATGCTCCGTTAATTGAATTTTTTTCAATTATGATTTCTTTTCCTCTTTGATTTAGCACAGTGATTCTTACATTCACATCAGTTATAAAGTTATCCCCCCAGCCCGTAGCCCAGTTCTCATCTTCAAAGTTAGATCAGAAGGAGAACGGATGTTCTTCAAGATGCAATCTCAAATTTACACAGATCATCAAAGCATCTTATTTTCCTGTATTTTACTCCATTAACTCATCAAACTCACTTTTAATCTATTCACATTTTCTGAATATAATTTTAGCATTGTGCTCCACTGTGCTAAGACAAATATTATTTAATCTGTAAAAAAAAAAATCTCTCATCTTTAAGAGTCAGCAGTGTCTGTTCTTAGATTTGTTATTCCATGGTGAATTGATCCTTCTAGTCTGTACATTTTCCCTATAGTCATTATATCCACATTCATTCCCTTCCAATAAACAGGTTCAGGTACTGACATAAAATAAGAGCTGTGGTGTGGGTCTATCCTCTTGGAGTTATAGTCTAATTAGAGAGAAAACAACCAGTATACTCAAACTAGTGAGTGTTGATAAGCACTAAGAGGAAAAATGACAGAGTGCTGTGAGGCATAGTAATAAGGAACTCACTTTCGATTGGGTAAAAGGGAAAGTCCTCTAGAGGCAAAAAATGAGCTGAGATTTAAAGGATAAGAAAGATCCAATTAGGCAAGCAGTGAAGGATGCTAGGATTGACTAGCATGACATAGGACTTCAATGTTTACTAGTATGAGCTTCAACCATCTCCATGTTATTTTAAAGTCAAAATTCCTAGCAGTGCTACTGCTGGGTCATAGGGTAGGTCTATTTTTAATTTTTTGAGGAAACTCCACACTGTTTTCCAGAGTGGCTGCACCAGTTTGCATTCCCACCAACAGTGCAAGAGGGTTCCCGTCTCATACCCCAATGTTTATAGCAGCCCTCACAACAATAGCCAAATTGTGGAAAGAGCCTAAATGTCCATCAACTGTTGAATGGATAAAGAAATTGTGGTTTATATACACAATGGAGTACTATGTGACAATGAGAAAGAATGAAATATGGCCCTTTGTAGCAACGTGGATGGAACTGGAGAGTGTGATGCTAAGTGAAATAAGCCATACAGAGAAAGACAGATACCATATGTTTTCACTCTTATGTGGATCCTGAGAAACTTAACAGAAACCCATGGGGGAGGGGAAGGAAAAAAAAAGAGGTTAGAGTGGGAGACAGCCAAAGCATATGAGAGCCAAAGCATAGGAGACTCTTAAAAACTGAGAACAAACTGAGGGTTGATGGAGGGTGGGAGGGTGGGGAGGGTGGTTGATGGGTATTGAAGAGGGCATCTTTTGGGATGAGCACTGGGTGTTGTATGGAAACCAATTTGACAACAAATTTCATATATTAAAAAAAATTAAAAAAAGTCAAAACTAAATGCTGATTTGCTAATGTACTTACAGATCAGGATCTTACTATTGGACATATCATTGGCAGGGAACATGGGTTCCCTGGTGCTAGTGAGAAAGTGAGAAGGGACATCTTAATATTCTCTTTAAGAAAATGAGGCTACTTCCATCTTCAAAGTGAAATACAGATATCTCAAATCTCTAGAAAGATTACAAAGGTATTCTGTCAATGTTGTCAAAGAAGAGATCTGAATTTTTTTTAGGAAGTCACTATTAATCATTATTTACCTATTATTGTTGTTTTCCAGATAGCTGACATTCAAAAACAAAACAAAAAACAAAACATTTTTTTCCTAATTGTAAGTTGATGAAGTATTTTCTTTGTACCAATATACAATAAGTTATATAATATTTTTTGAGAGGGTAAGAGAGGAATGATTTGAGGGGCAAAGTTTTCAGTTCTCACACAAGAATAAATTGAAGCAATTTGTTATTTCATCTTTATATTCAAAGGTACGAGATTTAGATACTTATATGCTGAAGCAAGTAGGCACAAGTTCCAAATTTACAGTTCCTCCTAAAGTCATGTAAATTTGAAAAATATTATTATAAAAATAACTTTTTAATACGTATTTGCATATCTTTGGAACATTAAAAATGGGTTAAAAAAGTAGTACAAGTTCCAAAGCTAAAATATCTGAAAAGCTACATTAAAATTAGATGCAATTTATCCCCTAACAGTCAAATATTTTTTTCGTAATGATTAAATATCAAGTCCAAAGAAAACGATAACTTTCATGCATTGGTGGTAAGAAGCTAAAGTGGTACATCTTTTTAGGAGAGGAAATAATTAAGTTTAAAATGGGTATTCCTTTTGACCCATAATCATATTTTTAGAAACTTATTCTTAGGATATTCTAGAGATTGATGAAAAAATGTGTGCAAAGATATTTATAAATGTGTGATATTTATAAATGTGTGTGTTATAGTCTCATAAACTTGGGAATGAATTGTATCCAAATTAGAAACTGCTTAAATACATTATGGTATATTCATATAATGTTATGCGAGTGTTACAATAATAAAATTAAAGGTGTTTATTTTTGTTTAAAATATTTATAACATATGTTGGGAGACATTTAGTTCATAAATCATGTTAAGATGGACATAGGAGGATCCTAAATGCACCTTCTCTCATAAATCTACAGCTATATATGGAAGAATTCTCTCTGAAAGAAACACAAAAACTAGTTGAGCAATTCTTCCACATTGGGCAAATGAGAAAACAAACAACAACAACAAAAAAAGCAAACCTCACATTGAAATGAGTAAGAAAGGCTGAGACACAATCCTACCATAAACCCCAAACCCTGCAGGGTGACCCACAAGTAGAAGGAAACACAAATCCCAGATTCCCCCTGAGGAGCAAAGGGTTTGAAACTTACATCTGACACTCCATCTTTTAAGACCTACATCTGAGAGATGGGCCTCCAAAACATCCAGCTTTGAAAAACAAAAAAACTTGCATCCAGGAGACTCACCAGGCTTCAGTAAACTTAGAAACAATTCTTAAAGTGTTCATGTGGCCTCACTGTGACTACCCCCAGGACCAGAACAGAGGCAGCTGAAACCTAACCCAGTCTTTCCGTGAAAAAGGACAATTTGATTATGTTAAAGGCTTTAGGCTGAGGGGCAGGTATTTAATTTTACACACACCTAAGGTACAAATGAAACATCCTACAGAGATTGCAGAGATCGGTCTATGCCATCTTTGCACTCTCCCTCTACAGAATGCCAGGTTGCCAGTATCTCCCAGAATGAAATGCGTGCATACATCTGGGGCCCTGGTTTTTGCAGCTGCCTCTCAGGGGATACCGCTTGATCTCCTGGTTCTCATAACCAGCAGGGCTATGTTTATAGGTTCACAGGTATGTAAAAATGACAAAAATAGTTCTTAACTAGCTACTCTCCACCCTGCCAGAGCACAGTACAGAGGCAGCAGACAGAAATACTTAGTCTTTCCATAAAAGAAAGCTATTAGTTTATTTTCATAGCTGTGACTTGAGGCACAGGTTTCTAATTAAAAACACATTTAGGGTCTGACTGCCATCTTCTCAAGAGGAGAAGCCTGCAGGGGATTGTGGGAGCCACCTTCATGCTCTCTCTCTACCCCACCTGGGTGTCTCTGAGAAAGAAACCTGTGTGTACTTCTAGTGCCCTGGTTTTAATGGCTGTCACCTAGAGGATGCCCCTTGATAGCCTTGGTCTGGTGGCCAGTGGATTTATGTTCACAGATTCAGCAGGATGATAGCAAACAAAGAAATAATTCTTAACTGTCAATCACCCCAGGACTCAGTGCAGTGGGAGCAGACAGAAACACCCATCTTCCAGTCTTCCCCGGGAAGAGGTATATTTGTATACTTCATTATTTTTTTTATATCTGCATACTTTAAGTTGTTACCTGGCAGCGTGCTTTCCAATCAGCCTGAATCTAGGTGCTGAAGGAAATAATCCCCTTTGGAGCACTGACAAGTCTTGGCACATCCTCTACTATTGGAGGCTACTAAGAACAAAGTAGGTTTCTTGGAAAATCACACAGGTTTGTGAGACAAACAAAAACTAAGGCAGGATTAAACAATAAGTTTCATCTCTTATATGAAGCCACTACTTCAAGACTAGGAGAGGTGGCTGTTTTATCTAATGCACAGAAACTAATAAAGAGTACCAAGGAAAATAAAGAAGCAGGGGAATAATTTTCCAAATGAAAGAACAAGATAAAGCCTGAACAAAAATAAAAATATATTAATGAAATGGAGATAAGTCATTTGCCCACTACAGTTCAAAATAATGGTTATAAAGTTACTTACCAAGCTCAGGAGAACAATACATGAACAAAGTTAGAATTTCAATGGGGATAGAAAATGCAAGAAAGTACCAAATAGAAATCATAGAGTTGAAAAATATAACTGAACTGAAAACCTAATAGAAAAGTTCAACAACAGACTAGATAAAGCAGAATAAAAGATCAACAAGTAGAAAACAGAGGAGTGGAATTCATCCAGTCAAAGAAGCAAAAGGAAAAAAAAAAGAATAAAAACAAGACAGTTTAAGGTACTTGTAGAACATCAAGTGGGTCAATATTCTCATGATAGGAATCCCATAAGGTAAAAAGAGAGTGGCACCAAACTTATTTGAAGAAATAACAGCTGAAAACTTCTCAAATCTGCGAAAGGAAATAAATATTCGATCCAGGAAACAGAGAGTTCCACAAAACATGGACCCTAAGAAATTCCCACCAGACACACTATAATACAATTGTAAAAATTTAAAGATGAGAAAATCTTAAAAGTAGCAAGAATAAAACAACTTGCTATATAAAAAAGGGAAGCCCCAGAAGGATATCAGCATACTTTTCAGTGGAAATTTTGTAGGTCAGAAGAAAGTTGCACAATACACACAAAATGTCGAAAGGAAAAGAAATTGCCAACAAAGAATACTCTACCTAGCAAAGTTATCATTCAGAATTGGAAAAATAAAGAGTTATCCACACAAGCAAGACCTTAAGGAGTTAATCACCACTCGACCAGCCTTAAAAAAAAAATGTTAAGAGATTTCTCTAGGCTGAAACAAAAGGCCCTAATTAGTAACAAAAACATATGAAATTATATATATCTGGTAAAGGTAAATATATAATAAAATTTGGAATTATCTAATGTTTTAAATGTGGTGGTTAATTATAGATTTAGCATAAAAATTGAAAGGCAAAAGCAGTAAAAATAACTATAAATAAAATAATTTGTTAATGCATACATAGGATAAAAAATAAATTGTGACATCAAAAGCATAAAACATGAGGGGGCATAAAATAATGTAGAACTTTAGAATGCATTCAAAATTAAGTAATCAATTTAATATAGACTGTTATAAATATAAGTAGTTTCATGTAAGCCTCATGGTAATGACAAAGCAAAAATCTATAGTTGATACCCAAAAGATAAAGAGAAAGGAATCTAAGTATACCACTACAGAAAATCATCTAATCATAAAAAGAAGAGAGTAAGAGAATAAAGGAACAAAGGATTGCAAAATATCCAGAAAACAACTAACAGAATAGCAATAAGTCCATACTTATCAATAATTGCTTTGATATAAACAGACTAAATTCTCTAATCAAAGGATATTGAGTGGCCAAATAGGTTGAGAGAGAGAGAGAGAGAGAGAGAAAGATGGAAAGAGAAAGAAAGAAAGAAGATTCATTTAAATGATGCCTCCAAGTGACTCACTTTAGATATAAGTATACATATATGTATATACATATATGTATATATGTGTATACACATATACATATATACATATATAAAGTGAAGGGATGGAAATAGATATTCCATACAAATGTAAACCAAAAGAAAGCCAGTATAGCCACATTTATATCAGACAAAATAGACTTTCAAATAATAATAGATAAGGAAGGCATCACATAATGATAAAGAGGTCAAACCAACAAGAGGATATAATATTTGCAAATATTTATGCAACAATATAGGAGTACCTAAATATATACAGCCAATATTACAGACCTAACGGGAGGAATAGAAAGAAATACAATAATACTGGAGGATTTTAATACCCACTTTCATCAACAGATAAATCATTCAAGCAGAAAATTCACAAGGAAACATTAGCCTTAAATAACATGCTAGACCAGAAAGACTAAGAGACAATTATAGAACATTCCATCCAAAAAGAACAGAATACAAATTCCTCTCAAGAGCACATGGAACAATATCCAGGACATTCCATATGTCAGACCACAAAATAAGTCTTAATAAATAGAAGAAGACTGAAATCATATCAAGCATTTTTTTCCTAACCACAGCGGTATGAAACTAGAAATCAATTATAAAAAGAAAAGTGGAAAATTCACAAATATGTGGAGATTAAACAACATGCTACTGAACAACCAATGTGTCAAAAAAGAAATCAAAAGTAATTTAAAAAAACATGAAACAAATAAAAAATAGAAGTACAGCATACCAAAACTTATGGGATCCAAGAAAACCAGTTTTAAGAAGGAAGTTCATAGTGTTAAATCTACATCAAGAAACAAAAAAGATCCCAAAAAACTTAATTTTACACCTGAAAGAACTAGAAAGAAGGGCAAATGAAGCCTAAAATTAGTAAAAAGAAGGAAATAAATACTAGAATGGGGAAAAAATGAACTATAGAGACTAAAAAGACAATAGGTGAAACTAAGAGCTGGTGTCTTGAAAAGATAAACAAAATAAAAAATTATTTGACTCACAAAGAAAAAAATGAGATAAAACTCAAAATCAGAAATAAAAGACATGTTATAACTGATGCCACAGAAATACAAAGGATAAGGGACTATTATGTACATTTATATGCCAGCATATTGGACTACCTACAAGAAATGGATTTGAACACAGATGCAAACTCCTTAACAAAATATTAGCAAACCAAATTCAACAATACATTAAAAAATCATGTACCATGCAAGGATGGTTCAACATGTGTAAATCAACCAATGATGCACCACAATTATAGAATTAAGGATAAAAATAGGGGCACCTGGGTGACTCAGTCAGTTAAGCCTCCGACTTTGGCTCAGGTCATGATCTCACAGTTTCTGGGTATGAGCCCTGTGTCAGGCTCTGTGCTGACAGCTCAGAGCCTGGAGCCTGCTTCGGATTCTGTCTCTCCCTCTGTCTTCCCCTCCCCCGCTGTCTCTCTCTTTGTCTCTCTCCCTCTCTCTCTCAAAAATAAATAAACATTAAAAAAAAAGAAAAGAGTAAGGCAAGGAGGCCCATTCTTATCCCCTTCACTCAACATAGTATTGGAAGTCCTAGCCAGAGGAATTAGTCAAGAAAAATAAAGGGAATCCAAACTGGAAGAGAATTAAAAATGTCTCTACTTGCAGATGAGATATATATATATATATATATATATATATATATATATATATATATATAAACTAGAAAATCCTAAAGACTCCACCTAAAAAATGTTAGAGCTAATACATTCAGTAAATTTGCAGGATAGAAAATCCATATACAAAAATCAGTTGTGTTTCTATATACTAATGAATATCAGAAAGAGAAATTAAGAATGAATATCATTTACAATTGCATCAAAAAGTATAAAACACCTGAAAATATATTTAACCAAGGTAGTTAATACATATACACAAGAAACTATAATACATTGATGCGAGAAAACATGAAAAAATGGAAATATATTGCACTCATGGGCTGGAAAAATTAATACTGTTAAAAAGTCCATGCTATCCAAAGAAATATGCAGATTCAATGCAATCACTGTCAAAACTCCAATGGAATTTTTCACAGAAATAGAACAAATAATCCTAAAGTTTGTATGGAACCATAAAAGACCCAAATAACCAAAACAATCTTGAGAAAGAACAATGTTGGAGGAATCATGTTTCTTGACTTCAAACCATATTATAAAGCTGCATTAATTAAAATAATGTAGTACTGACACAAAAATAGACAACACAGATCAACAGAACACAACAGACATCCAAGAAATAAACTCATCATATATAGTCAAATCATTTATGACAAAAAAGCCAATAATATGCAACGGGGAAAATATGAGCTCTTCAATAAATGGCACTAGAAAAACTGGACAGCCACATGCAAAGAACTGAAACTGGACCACTATCTTACACCATACTCAAAAATCAAAATGAATTAAACACTTAAACATAATACCTGAAACCATAAAACTCCTAAAAGAAAACATAGCAGTAAGCTTCTTGACATCAGTCCTGGCAATGATTTTTTTGGGATTTGAGACCAAAAGAAAAGAAAAAAATAACAAGTGGGACTACATCAAACTAAAAAGCTTCTAAATAGCAAATAGAACTATTAACAAAATGAAAAGGCAACCTACTAAATGGGAGAAAATTTAGTAGGTGGTCTCTGCTCTTTACCTGAATGTTTAGACTGGAGGCTGGACAGATCAATGAGGCACTTTCTTCTAAATACATTTTCATGGAAGTAGAAAATCTTCCAGATGAGAGACTGCAGGTAGCATACTGTTTATCTTCTCTTAATCCAAAATGTCTGTGTTATCTCAATACAGCGTTTCCTTATTATTTTTACCATTGTTTGAGGGCTATTAAATGAGATTTATACAATTTCTAAAGCTAACAATGGAAACTAACAAGTTTAGGTGCTCCAAATCCTTCATGTACCTAATATGTACCTTAACACTTAAGGCAAACTCTGAAGGGTGTTGAGGAAATTGCATTTCATTTGTTGCTGAGGAAACTTTGACTTTTCCAAGGTGAGTCACACTGAGAAAGTCGGATGAAACTTTAACTCAATAGACTATTTTTCCTCCATTATTTTACGTCTGTCTGCCTATCTATCTGAAAAATCAAATTCCCTTCTGAAAATAGAAATTATCTTCTTCATTAGTGTTCATAAGTCCCTAAGGGATTATTTTTGCTTTAGTGGTAGAAAGTTGGAGGGAACATTCTTGAAATCAGAGAGAGAGGGAGGGACCAGCACATTGAAATTCTTTGCTGGCACTTTTCAATCTATTTACAGTTGCTTTTCCCCTTGAACTGTCTGGCAAATTGTTGATTTTATTGTCATTGATATTTATTTCATTTTCCCCCTCTGATTCTTGTTGTAAACTGCACATGAAATAAGAAGCAAGCAAACAAATAGCTTTGGTGGATGGTCTATTCTTTAGTCAAAATGATTCATACCAGAAAATTTCGGATGAGACCATGGTTTTAATCAGTGCTGAACTGACATTCATGTATAATTCTAACTTCCTCATTTTTTCATTTGTGTTTTATTCACACTGAATAAGGTAGGAACCCTTGTCAGAAGGGTGGATTTTTCTTCCTGATAGAATTTCATGGAAGAGGATTACCAGATTGAAGCAGATGGATGCTTAAGCTGAATTACAGGGGAACCTATGACACTTCTGAGGGTCACTTATTTTGTAAATAGAAAAAAGAATATACCTCACATGTTGGTATAAATTATTGTAATTGTTTATATTTTTAGCTAATATATTAGCTAAAATTGGACATATTTTTTAATGTTGCAATTGATTAAATATAGTCATATTGTTGGACTATTAAATTGTTCAAGATTGGATGTGCCATTAAAAATCATGGACCAAATCATCAAATTCCATCTTGATAACTTTTCATGAAGTCTTCTTGCTAGATCCTACGAATGTTGGATAAGCAATTAAAACATAGTTAACATGAGCAGGAAAAGCAGGAAATAGCTGGGAAAATGTTCAATTTTAGATCTGAAGTGAACTTTGAAAATGACATGGCTCAACATGATATCTTTTCATAAAAGAGAGAAGCTCAGAAACTTCAAGTGACTTATTGAGGTCAGAGACATTGTTTGTGGAATGGGTGGGCATAAAGCCCTCTCCATTGTTTTTCATACCGTAGAGCTTCGTGCCACTTCCTTCAAATGACTGGCATTCCTATCTATTTTCATGTATGAGTAAACCTCTGGGCATGACATTTTATCATGTTATATTGATCCAAAAAGGAGCTTAAATAATTTCATTGTTTCACACTCATAATCACTAGCTCTATGACCTTGAAGATCTAACTTTTCTGCCCTTCTGTTTCCTCATTATTGGTATCCATGAGTATAAGTATCCACCTCATAGGATTTTTAAAAAAATTCAATGAGAGAGTTCCTCAAAACAGCTTGGCAATTCAACTGGCACTGAACTTCATGTTGTTTATTGTTTTTATTATTAATGATTACTTTTAGACTGATAGAAGAGGAACATTATGATAAGGAATTGTCCATAAGGAAAAAAAACATATATATATATATGTATATAAATAAAACATTATATATATATAAAACATAATATATATAATATATATAAAGGAGAACATTATATATATAAATATATATATTTATATATATAAATATATATATATAATATATATAATATATATTTTATATATATTTATATATAATATTATATATATATTTTATATATATTTATATATATAAAAAAAAATATATATATATATATATATATATATATAAAGGAGAGTAAGTCTGTCCAGAAAATGATCTTTTTGAAAGGGTCCATAACTTTGAATTTATATGATTAACACAGTGTCCATGGATGAATGCTTAAAACATAAAGAATAGCCAAAAAATAGAAATAACCCAAATGTCTATCAACTGACACATGGACAAACAAAATGTGTTATATAAATAAAATGATATGCTATTCAACCTGAGGTAGATATATTAAACAGTAAGAATAAAATGAAGAATAATGAACAACATGAATAATGAAGACATTATGCTAAGTGAAATAAGTCAATCACAAAAGGATAAATTCTGTGCGATTCTATGGTAACTGGAGTAGTCAAATTCATAGAGACAGAAAGTAGAATGGTGGTTTCCTGATGATGGAAGGAGGATAAAATGGGGAATTGTTTAATTATTATGGAATTTCAGTTTTGAAAGATGAAAAAGTGCTAGATATGAATAGCGGTGATGTTATACTACAATATGAATATTTTAAAATGTGTAAAATGGTAAATTTTATGTTTATTTTATCACCACTAAAACAAACAAAAGAACAAGGAAAGGGGGTTGCACTGAAGTGAAAAAAATCGAAGATGTGTAGTCTCTATAAATACTGATTAAAGGGCTGCAGCATTCAGTGGCAACATAATGTGTGAATGAGGGAAATGTGTATTTGCAACCACATACTGGTTACAACACAGGGAGAAGTGATCATGCCTCAAGAAATGCTAGGGATTCCCATATTTTCCAAGCCAGGAACAAGGAAAGAGGTGGCTAGATCAGTGGTTGTCACCTAACTAAAAATGAAAATAAAATAAAATAAAATAAAATAAAATAAAATAAAATAAAATAAAATAAAATAAAAAATAAAATAAATAAATAAATAAATATCATAGAATTCGAAAGAGCAGAGAAATTATGGCTGCTCATTTTTATTTAGGTATTGAACAAGAAGAGTTGAAATAAACTATTTTGAAAGTTTTCTATTTATCAGGATTATGGTGGTTACTTTATATAATCTCATGTTTAAGATATATTCAAGAATATGGAATATTTTCAGGAATGGAATAGATTATCTATAAGGAGCAAATATTCACCCCCAAATTTCTACCGTTACAGCCTAATACATAGGCTAAAAATAACTTGAAGTGTGTGTGTGTGTGTGTGTGTGTGTGTGTGTGTGTGTGTGTGTGTGTGAGTGTGTAGCAATATCTTTGAAAGTACACTAGAATTTAAGAATTTATTTATAAATAGTGGCCCCTTACAGGCATGAGTTTCTGAAAGAGTTAAAAAACAGCTACCTAAGTCCTTCTAGAGGGCTGAGAAATGACACCTTAACATTACTTTTCCTATGCCTTTAGACTGAGAGCCAGCAAAATTGGGTAAGCCAGATATTAAAGGACATAGCTCTGGAAATTAGATAGGTTCACTAATGTGGTCCAGAATTCTAGGTGGAGAGGCAAGTGTGGATTATTATGAGGGGCAGGCTAACCAGAGAGAACTCAAAGGAAGACAAGACAGAGGAGAATTTATGAATAGATCTGAGATTTACCATTTACTCTTTAACCTTGTACACTTTACTTAATTTCTTTATACTTCAATTATCTCATGTCTAGTATTTAACTCGGAGGGTTCAAGGGAAGATTAGTTAAAATAATATCAGTAAAATAAATAATACATGGCAAATTCATATAATGTAAAAAAAAATCTGAAAGACAGTAACAGTTATTGATAATAGTAGCTAATGACAAAAAATCAATAATAATATAATTATTAATACCAAGTATACAATATATTTAATAACATAATAATTATGTTGATTATATAACATTAATATTATAGTTATGAATAAAGGTAATTCATATTGCTTTGGCATCAGGCATAGTGCTAAATATATTACAAGTATCACAGTATTAGATATTCCCAACAACTTATAAGTTCTGTATTATTATTTTTATCCCCCTCTATACTGTGAATAGGACATAAGACACAATGAAGATAAATAATTGAAGGCGTTAAGTGGCACAGTGAGGACTCCAACCCAAGTGGTCTGGCTTCAGAGCTCATGTTCCTAACAGAGACATACATGTTCAATGAATGATAGTCGATAAGACTAGTTGTGTATTAGCATATCAGCAAGTCATTAATTTAAAGGGGAAGGAGCATAGGGCACATTAGCATATGCAAAATGTCACCAATTGATTACTTTCTTCTACTTCTAATCTTAGTTTTAAAAAATGCTGTATTTTAGTTCTATTAGTCCTTTTTTAAAAGAACAGTAGTTCTTTTATACTACTACTGAAAACAGACCTGTTTTAGTATCTCCTAAAACAAGATTTCTCTTAAATACATACCACATTTAACTTGTAAATTCAGGTATCAAAACCAGGAAAAATTGGGGAATTGGTGAAAGAAACAAGGTAGAGGACAAGTTACTAGAACAGAAGAATGAATAAGCAAGGGAAATGACATGATTTTACCTGCTTCAAAGTCATCTAAATTGTTAAAATAGATAGACTTACAGCACATTCCCTAGACTGAAAAACTACAGATGGGCAAAATATTTCTAGCATTGAGAAAGAAAGGTTATGGCATGGCTTTTGATTTGGAGAAGACCATCATTCCATGTCGTTTGAACTATGATTCTCACCCCAAATCCCTACTCCTATAGGGGGATTGAGGCTTAGCTCCAGGAAGGGTTTCAGTTTTCATTTGGCTTCCCAGGAAAGGGTGGGATTAGTGTTTGAAGAAATCTTCATGGTTAGATAATATTACAAAACAACACAAGAATGAGACGCAAGGTGTTAAATGATCTGTCCCAAGTCACAGAGCCCATGAGTGTGGTCTTAATTGTCCCCATCTGCTTTTCCTTCTACATATCTGCTTTTATTGTACGTTTCATTTCCACTTTACCAGTTTACCGGGAAGCAGACATCAATCATTGAAAGGTGCCTCCTGCTTAATTTTCTATTTCAGAAGACTTATTAAACTATAATCAACTGAGCTGGCTGTATTTTTGTTTCCCATAAACAATTACATTTTTTATGTATGGGAACTGAATCTACATTATAGCTCTCCCTCTGTTCCTGTTACTTAAGCCAGAGTGTTGGCAACTAGAATCTGGATGCACCATCTATGGGCAGTCCTCTTTATTTTATTTTAATTATTTTTGGTTGCCAGCTCTCTTTATTTCAACTTAATTTAAAGATGCCCCAGAAATAGTCACCTCATGGACTACTGCAGTGTTCTGGTATTCTGTTAAGTGCATCCCTGCTAATAATATTGTGGGGTCTTCTCTTTATTTTATTTTGGGTTTCTCTCTGTGTAAAGAGATTTCACAGGAAAATCTAGCAAATGTCCTTATCAACTTACAAATCACTATGTTAAAGAAGTAGAACCTATTAATGTAAGAATGCACAAGACAGTCTTAAGATGATCTCAGGAATGCAGAAAGGGAAAAGGGGGGAAAAACAATATCGTGAAAACTTTTGGCAAAGCCTACTTCTATGTAAAGCTGAAGTTACTATGAAGAGTTATTAAGAAACAGAAAACACATCTTTGGGAAAATATTGCTTATATTGTTGAATTGCCTTACATTTTAAAGTGTAATTTGTTTTTGGCTTTTTCATTCAAAAGAAACCATTTGGCATTCTCTGTAAAACATAAATGTATTAAAAACATGCAGCAGCATTTATTAAAATATATAAGGGGACAAAGCCTAGGATTAATTTCCTCCTCTCTTTTTATTTGAGACCTATCACTAGGGCATTTCATATGGGTTAAACCAGATTCAAAAAGCTTTCACTAGACAGTTAACACAAATGACTAAGAGCTTAATCAGCACATATTGTTTAAATACATTCAGTAGAGGAATTGGACTGTTCATTGCATTATAATTTATAGGGTTTTGTTTTTGATTACATAAGGGAAATGCATTTTTTATGCCTTAAAAGCATTCTTTTGTGATGTCAAAAATGTATTACATTATTGTTCAGAAAATGGTGTTTCAATTTGGTGGGGGAGTCTAAAATCACCAGAGTGGAAAAGATAACAACTAGATTCTTCAAAGTCTTGCCATTTGTGTTTTTTTTTTCTTCCAAAGTTCTTTTCTTTTGGTTAGATAATGAGTGCAGCTTTGCTCAATGGCATCTTCCAATTCTTTCTAAGTGTTTAGTCTTATATTTAGTATATTTATGGAAAGCCAGTTTAAACAGGATTAAAATAAGTAGTTACTATTCCAAACAGGCATAAGGAAATAAAATGATGTTGCAAATAAAGGTTTTGTATTTTTTCTTTTATTTTTTTTACATTTGTTGGTAGTATAAAAGTAATTCAATCTCCACTTAGATAATACCTGAGGTAACTATGTGGATCAGCTGTTCCATCAAAGATGATTACAGGAAATAAACTGCTAGAGAAGGAAAGCAGCTTTTCTTATAGTCAAGTTTATCAACATACTAAAGAAGGATCATTTTCTGAAGAGAAGGTCCTTTGTAACTATTTTCCCCCTTCCTCAAATGGCAGCCCATTTCTCTCCTAAGCAAGTCCCTGTGGCCCTGTCTCTTCTGTTTATTCGTCTTCTTAAAGCCCTACACGCGTTTATCATACGCTTAACGAAGACAATAAAGAACCACCGCTTATTCTGAAAATATTGTGAATTCCTTATCAGTCAAAAGGAAAAGGACACTTTCCTTTCACTGGGAGTTTGCTGCAGTGACTCTTTTTGTAGGTCAGCCTAAGAGGGAAAAGCTTTCTTTTAGATCATATCCTTCATTGTTCCAAGGAGAGCTAAAAATCAAGATAGAGTTATCATTCGGAGAACAGAGATACCCAAGCCATACATATCCCCTCCCTTGCTCTCTTCTCCAAAGAAAAAGATTTGCATACACATGTTTCCTTCTGAGCTTTGTCCAAGGCTGCTTTTGACAGATGCTATCTGGAAAAGTGACTAGAGAGGGAAAAAGAGTACATTAAGCAGGCATTGCCAATGCAGGTTGGGCAAAGCAGAACTCTTCACTTCTGAAGGGAAGATGTCCCTGGGGAAATAGCTGCCCCATTCCAGCTCCTGAGGACTTTTCTACATGTCTTTAGAAAGAAAATCACTGTGTAAACTCTGGTAAGCAATGTATATTTTCTATAGCTGTACTTACTCATCCAAAATTAATTTAATTATAAATATTCTACATATTGTGGGGTTTTGAGGAACAGAAGAAATAATATGTGGGAATTGTTTTGAGATGTAATTATGAATCCACCAACACAAAAATTTGTTGCCCTTAGCAAATCAACTAGAACTAATCTCAAAAGTCCTACTTACCTAAGTAGCCCCACTTTCAATTGATCTTTAATGTCAAAATATTCATATACCACATATTTTATATGTATATTATTTGTTTAGATAATAATCTCTCTAAATTCATATTTTATTATCTTGACCTGTGTAAACACAGAGGTAGATGTTCTCTTTTTATTTAAATTACACAAAGAACTGTACTTATGCCTTGCTTTAATGTCACACCCTGTGCACACACATTTCTAGTACAGTAATTGTATTGTGTGGTAAATACATTAGTCTTTACACTAGTGTTTTTCAAATATTTTAAACTATGCCATCTTCAAATGATATCTCGTTCAAAACTCCAAAACATAAATAAAATTCTTTCATTAGCAACAAATAGATTTTATATATTAAAACATGGCATTTATTTTTTAAAGATTCGGCCACTGAAGCAATGCTACTGTTTAGGTGAAAACAATAACTGCAACTTTTTTAAATCAGCTACTATGAATGGCCTCTTTTTTATTCTATCTCTTGAACTAATAATTTCTAGACAGATCTACTGAAAAGCAACAACTCATTTGCCTATTTGTCTTCCAAAATCTGGCCTTTTTCCTCATTTACACTCCAATATGAAGCTTTTAGGTCCCTACACGCCATTTGATGGGTAGCTCTATGGAGCATACTCAGCTCTTGCTCAGTCCCTCTGCTCAGCATTTTCCTGAATATAGAGAAAGCAAAACATTTAGATTTGACCTTTTTGATATGGCTAATGCGGTGCCTCATAATATTAATAAAACAAAAACAAACGTTTGCTGAACTCTTACTGTGCGCCAGGAACAATGCTAATTTACAAATTATTAATTTTTCAAATTAAAAAAAGTTACATCAGAATATAAAATGCTTATTATATTACAAGCGTATTACATTTTTTATTCTATTAATAAATGTGCACTAGACATCAGTGACCTATTTATAGATAGTATGAGATGTGAACCAGGGAAACCATATTCACAAGGTAAATCAAAAAGCCCTCTAAGGAGGATCATTTGTTGGGTGGAGAAGTAATTGGCCTTCATTGGGTGTAATCCATCAATTCCCTCAAAGGAGTGGTCAATTGAAGGAAATGACAATTTGTCAATCTTATGAAGTCAGCCATACTTAAAGGCATGAAAATCACATCAGAGTTCTGCTCTTTGCCCCTCTGCATCCATTTAGGAATGCTAAAAAGGGGGTATAGAGATATTGTCATAGAAATCTATGTAAAACCTTCAGATTAGTCATATACTTAGAACTAGAGTCATGTTACTTAATAAGATAGCATTTTTGTACATAGTTACAGAGTACACGTGTCTTTATATGCCTGTATGCATATACACAGTATTTGACTATATGTATTATATATATATATGTATTATATATATTATATATATATACCCTGTTACCTGATTGGATGCCTTAGGACACATTTTGCTAAATGTATTTATATCATATTTACATTAATATTTAAAACATATTAATATATGGAATTTCCCTCAAAATATATCATAGAATTTGAAATGGCAACGAATAGATTAAATGAATACCTAGCATCTATTCATTGGCAGAAGTAAGTATCTATTTATTAATGTTCTTCCTGGTAAGCAAAAGTGGGGGAAGTTTTTATGGAGGATAGCTGTAACTTTCAAAGTATCCAGCTGTCAACATGCACTGGAAAATTAAGAAGCTTTTATTAAAGGTAGGGAATGCTAAGCAAAGTTCTCAGCCAGGTGATTCAGTTATGCTGTTAAAAGCTGATAGGCAACTGATGAATGGATAAAGAAACTGTGGTTTATATACACAATGGAGTACTACGTGGCAATGAGAAAGAATGAAATATGGCCCTTTGTAGCAACGTGGATGGAACTGGAGAGTGTGATGCTAAGTGAAATAAGCCATACAGAGAAAGACAGATACCATATGTTTTCACTCTTATGTGGATCCTGAGAAACTTAACAGAAACCCATGGGAGAGGGGAAGGAAAAAAAAAAAAAGGTTAGAGTGGAAGACAGCCAAAGCATAAGAGACTCTTAAAAACTGAGAACAAACTGAGGGTTGATGGGGGGTGGGAGGGAGGGGAGGGTGGGTGATGGGTATTGAGGAGGGCACCTTTTGGGATGAGCACTGGGTGTTGTATGGAAACCAATTTGACAATAAACTTCATATATTGAAAAAAAAACAAGGACAAAAAAAAAATTAAAGCTGATAGGAAGAACCCCCAAAGACAAGGTAATTATTTTATACTCTGATGTCCTCATATGTCCAGAAGTTGAGGGAAAAGCAGAAATGTACTCCTTACGAGAAAATCTTCTCACAGATAAAGTTTTCTTCCTAAGAAGTGACTTTTCCAAGCTACCTTGATCCAAACAACTGGCATGTGGTGCATTTTGAAGATGGATTGTCAGCTGTGCCCCCACAGCTGTGAGAGTCTGGCACACTAGCTCTCCAGCCAGCTAGCAGGAAGACATATACTGTCATTTTGGGGTGGGGAATGGATCACCCACAGATGTTTGGAGGAGGAGAAGTGTCTACGTCCTTTGGCAAGCTCATCAAAATCAACCTCTTATGCCCAGGCAGAGAAAGAACTGGAATCACTGCCTAGTCTGTCATCACATTACCCAGAAAACTTTTAAACCACTCCCTCATTCATCCTTAAGTGGAAAATAAATAGCTTGAGATGAAATTCTTTGGTCCTGGAACAGATGGTACCATATAGCTCCATGTGAAGGAAACTCAACACACCTGGATTTTGGAACCCCAAAGTTCCTTAAGAGTAACTTTCTTCTATAGAAAGCCAAGACCTAATTTTTTTCACTCTAGAAGTATTCCAAATGTAGAGTTCATGCTTGCTTATGAGTAAATTTTTGTTCTCTCCTTGTTCTACTGTGGCAGTACAAAATATATTTGATACACATGTACAATATTGAAAAATATTGAAAATACACATGTACAATATTGAAATATTTTTGTTTGGTGAGGATGGCTTTGTCACCATTCACAGGAATGACACCGTGAACCAAGAGATTCCATCCTAGAGATATTGTGGAAAATTCTTCATTAAAAAAAAAATAAAACAAAAACAAAAAACCAAAAAAACAAAAACAAAACAGCTAGAGAAGCATTATTTCCACAGCCTGCTTAAGTTCATTAATAACATTTAATGGTCACAGGTAATAACACTATGCACACAGTATCCAGCACCAGATTTTCTTTCTCTCTTGACTGCAGACTTAACTACCCTTTCTTTATGTGTTTGAACTAACAATGACTTAAAGGCCAGAGGCCATTTTGACTACCAGAAATATGGCTTTGTAGAAACATGCCTTCTCAGTCACTTTTGTTTGTATTCTTTGTTCCTATAGAGTATTTGCTCTTACACTTTACCATAACCCAAGCATGACTATTCAATTCTCAACTCTACTATTCTCATAAGTTTCTTGCCATAGCTAACTAAGCTATTTCTTGGGCTCAATAGAAATTCCTAGAAGAGAGAATTTGACTGACTCAGGCTATCTAATGGATTAGCTTTTTCTATGTCAGGTGTCCTTGTCCAGTCTAATCAGATATGGCCAAAAAAGGACAGTCAAATTGTCCACATTGCAACAGGAGTCTGTTTTATGGGTTGAAATGGGTAGTTTGCAAAGAAATAATGTGAATCTTGGGTAGGCATCCCAAAGGTTTCGTTGTAAGCTACCTCTCAAGCTAGGTCAGTAAGTAGCTGGACAAGCAAATAATAAAATTTCTATTGCTTGTTTCTGCAGATTAAGGACAGAGTTGTCATTATTGTATGTATGTCCAATTCACTCATCTATGTCTTGTCACTAAAAATCTGGACACTTCTTGGTGTCTTAATAGGTCAGTCGGTTAAGTGCCCAACTCTTGATCTTGGCTCACGTCATGATCTCATGGTTCATGAGTTAGAGCCCCATGTCGGGCTCTGGGCTGACAGTGTGGAACCTGCTTGGGATTCTTTCTCTCTCTTTCTCTCTCTCTCTCTCTCTCTGCCCCTCCCCCATTCACATGTGCATGCTCTCTCTCGCAAAATAAATAAATAAACTTTAAAAATCTAGACATTTCTGACCATAGGATTTAATTATTCAGAATTTACACCCTAGTCAAAGTTCAGATAAATGGTATTTTATCCTTGTATCCTCACACCTTGTGCAATGCCTGAGACATAGTGTTTAATTCATATTTGAATACATGAGTTAACAAAATTCTTGAATGAGTATATGTGGTTATACAGGCATTGAACCATGATATTCTAGAAAATTGGAAGGAAATTATCTTCGAAATGGAATATTAGAGACATCTCTCTCATTGTTGTTCCATCTAGCAATAGCCATGTATTTTTATTTTGTCTACTCTGAATTTAATTAGAATTTTCTTTTATTTTATAAGAGAATCCACGTTACTCTTTAATTTTCACTTTTTGAATTTGTGTTGTTGAAAGATGGACCATCCACACAAGTGGATTTTTTACTTAAGTTTTCATTTAGATATTGAATATGTAGAGATACAGTATGATTTCAGTTCTGTTCTTTTTGTTATTGGTATCTGAATTCTAAGCCTGACCTGTTGCCTCAAATAGCAACTGGTGATCTGGGCTTCAATAGAGATATTTAAATTGAATTTTCAGATGTGTCTGAATTAACTTTTTATGTAAATGATTATGACTTGGGTCTGTGTTGCCTGTTACTAATTATACTTTGCAAGGTCAAGAATACACTGTTTAATATTATATTTGAAAATATACCTCGATGCTTTTAAGTGCTCAACTTGGTCAAAATATTGTAAGCAAAATAAATGAAGTGGAAACTTCCTGTCAATAGAGCCATTTTATTCCCAAACTGAGGAATTTATTGAGTACAAAGTTCTCATCCAAGGATAAAATGATGGCCAAAGGAGCTTATTTTAGAAGCATAACTTTTCCTGTAAAGTTTAATGGATAATGAAGAGAAGAATGTTTCTGCTTTGAGAAATAAGCAGTACATTAAACTAGCTTCAGGGTAAATGCTACTTTGTACATGTCACTTCATATATAAGTCTTTCTTCTTACCTAAAAGATAAATCCCAAACTATTCAGATTGTTGTGACATTCCTCAAATTGGTCCTACGCTACATTTCCAACTATGTAGAGAAGCCAGTCTTTTCATTATCTCACATTTCCAACTCATTCCAGATCTGGGACATTGCTCAATCACTCTGTTCCTTGTCCTCCACTGGAATCCTGTAAATGATCCCCCCTAAATGATTTCAGATTTCAGAGCCTATCTATATGATCAAGTCTCTCTGTGAATTTATTTTTATTTTATTTTATTTTATTTTATTTTATTTTATTTTATTGTTTGCCTTTCCAGAGATGTAACTGAGCACCATCAATTCATAGAATCAGTAAAAGAGTGGCCACATATCAGTGAATCTTTTGTTGTGATTGTTATCAGTATCAAGGCCCTTTTTAGAGGCAAACATGGGTTCTAATTGGACAATGATATACTAGAAGAATTAGCCTTTTAAAATGGACACAACAAAAGGCAAGTTTCCCCTCTACACATCCCCCACAGTATTGAATACAATTTACTACCTAGAGTTTATATCAGATAAAGGTTTTAAATAATATGCAATGTAGAACACTAGCATGTTTTAATATAAGTGATCATTTCTCTTCAACTGATAACTTCTGTTTATAATGTTTTCAGCAAATGAAAAGTGCTCACTTACTCAGTTACTAATACAGTGAGGAATGCTTTAAGGGTGATCAATAAAGTTTTTTTAAAAATAATTTTCCTTGCCTGAAGTGTTCCCTATAAGGACCTTATTGTTTTTGTTACTGTGACTTGTTAACTACCACTCCTTTGCTTGAGATTATCTCTTGTCTTCTATTCACATAGACAAAATTCTCCCATCTTTCAAAGTCATATTTACTTTCCACATCTTCTGTGAACATTTTTGTAAATATTTATATCACTTCTAGAGTTCTCCACAGTAATTTTGGGTTTATTTATTTTATAATTTTAGAACTAAAAGGCATATTAGAGATCATCAACTTCCATTTGTAATTTTATAATGAAAAAACTGAGACCCCCCCCCCCCAAATTCCCTTCTGTTCTATGCTTGCTCTGCAAAGTTCAATTTTATTAATATACCTCAGCTGGAATTTTTAGAAATTATTATCTACTGGGTTTTTTTTGGAAAATGCTTTTTAATGAATAGTGTTGTCATTCTCTTTATAATATATATTATACATATATAAAGTTTACATATCTATGCATATATACATATATGCACAATATATGTTATTTATATACATGTAAAACTTCTACTATATTAAGAATTTTCCCTATCAACTTGGGGCTCCCATCTGATTATTGGCAATGAAGGTCTCACATCTCAAGAAACCTCTCAGTCTCAGGAAAAATGGGATTGTTGGTCATCCTCCATCAGTTTACTTTGTCTTCTTTGCAAACAGTTTTAATGTCCATAATATCTCCCAAAGATGTTGTACAATATTTTACTTCACCATTCCTCCAATGCCAAATACTCAGGTTGTTTCTAAGTGTCAAATACACTGAGCTTTTTATATTTCCCTGAATCTAAAACCTCTACATTGAATGACATGGACAATTCAAGGGCAAACATTTATCCCTGAGGCCTGAGCTAATACAGTAGGCACGAGATACATGCGGCTACTGAACAATCAAAATGTCACTAGTGCAAATTGATATGTTCTGTAAGTATAAAATACACCTGAGATTTCAAAGACTTACTATTACATGAAGAATATAGAATATCTCATTTAAATTTTAAATTGATTATACATTGAAATGGTAATAGTTTAGATATATTACAATAAATAAAATGTCATTAAAACTAATTTTACCAAGCAAAATTATAGAAATGGAAAATAGATTACTGGTTACAAGTGGTTAGGAATATGGGACACAGGAGTTAGGGGGAGACGGTTATGGTTATAAAAAGGCAGTAGGAGGGATCCTGTTGGTGATCTAATTGTTGTAGGTTGATTCTGCAAAAATCTAAATTGTCTCTCTCTCTCTCTCTCTCTCTCTCTCTCTCTCTCTCTCTCTCTCT
>NW_024412397.1:33207188-33231830 GCF_014898765.1 Herpailurus yagouaroundi | reverse complement strand
CTCTCTCTCTCTCTCTCTCTCTCTCTCTCTCTCTCTCTCTCTCTCTCACACACACACACATACACACACACACACACACACACACATATATATGAATAAAAGTAAAACTGGGAAATTAATAATAAGATTGATGAATTGTATCAATGTTAATATCCCAGTTGTGATATTGTACTCAAGGTTTATAAGATCTTATCTGTGGGGAAAATGGGTAAAGGGTAGAGAGATCTCAATGCAATATTGTTTTTTGTTTTGTTTTGTTTTTTGTTTTTTTGAGAGAGGGAGAGCTCATGCACACACACTCACAAGCATGCACGAACAGGAGAGGGGCAGAGGGAGAAGGAGAGAGAGAATTTTAAGCAGGCTCCATGCATAGCATGGAGCCTAATGTGGGGCTTGATCTCACAACCATGAGATCATGACTTAAGCTGATATTAAGAGTCAGATGCTTAACTAAACAGGTGCCCCTCAATGCAGTATTATTTCTTAAAATAGAATGTAAACTTACTATCATCTCAACAGAAATTGTTTAACTGTAAAATTATTTTACTTGTTTCTTTGGATATTTTTGATGGTACTGCTAGAAAATTTAGAATTTCACACGTACCATGCATCACATTTTTGTTGGATACATGGTGCCTTAGAAAAATTGTATATTTGCTAACCAGCAATTACTCAAATATTTTATGGGAATAAGTCAGTCTTTATTCTTTGCCATACCATTCAACCCAATCTATGAAGCAATATATAGTAATTTCCCTCCTTATTAACATATAACTATACATTGTGAGGGGGGATATCATAAATATTATGTTCTGAGTATATTTGACATAGTCAGACCTAAGCTTTTATGCCAATAAGTCAATAATTTTTGATGTGTTTTTCTCCTAAAAATTCTAGAAAAGGGGGAATCTGAAATGATCCCTGTGGATTTATAACTAACTTTCATATAGGCTATCTTACCCCCTTACCATTTTAGATCCTCATTCCTGCTGAAGAGTCTTATGTTGACCTCATCTAGAAGAGTTCTCAGGATTACCTGAGTGAACGCTGAACTTCAGAGGTACTTCATTCCTCTTTCATTAGAAAAAAGAACAGGACACTATTCTGAGAAGGCTCAAGCCCAGATTTGTGAGCTGACTTATTTATCTAACCTGATGGCATTTCTGCCCCAAAGCTTCATGTTGGAGGACCTATCACTATGAAAAACTAATTTCTTTGGTGTATAGAGTCCAAATGCCTTCCTCATTAAATGGCCATATGTCTTAAAATTATCTCACAATATGATCCTTTCCAAATTTCCATCTATTAAGACCTCAGATGCTTTCACTTTTTCTTATCAATGTTCCTATGAGAACTGAACTGAACAGGCTTATCTCTGCAAGTAAACTATCTTTCCTATCAAAGAAAGGTCTGGGCACCTCATTTATATACTTCGGTTGAAGTGGACTAGCTCAACTCTGTGAATACCACTTAGGCATAATCCATGTTTTTACATAGTCTCAAAATGTTTAAAAATTGCTTCCTCTCAGACCTTATATAAAGATAGTTCACAGTCAGTAAAATCATTTCAAACAGCACTATAGCCTCTTAAATGCAAAGATTCTGACCCATTATATTACTTGACTATAATAAATGTTAAACATTATTCATTAATATTCTCATCTTTAAGATATTTTAATCAATTTTCATTTTAACAATTGTAAGGCAAACCCAAACAACACAAAATAAAATAAAACATATCAAGAACAAAGAAACAGAATAACAAAGACAAAACACTTTTGACAAGAGAAAGGACAGACAGATTATATTTACATCAGTTAATGAGATCACAGGTTTAGAAAGTACCAGTTTGTATTAACTCTACAATAAAATGGAAATGACATGGATTAAAGTTTATATTACTCCTGAAAAGTTATAAACAAAATTTCAAGGTATATACAAATTGTCAAAGCTGTCTTAACTTCTCAGATTTCTGAGTTTTAAATCCCATTTGTGTCCAACAACTGATTAATTTATTTTAGGTATTCAATAATCTGGGTTGGTGATGACACCCCAGTTAAATGGAATTTTTTCCCCATGAGTCACAAATAGGCACCCACTTTGCCAGCCTAGAGTATAATAAGTCCAATTACATGTATTGTGCTTGAAGGTAAGATGCTAAGGGAGCCACAAAAATGAGTACATAAACAGGAAGAAGGTGAATGTCATGAATCCCTAAATAAGAGAAAGATAAAGATGAGATGTGATGCAGTGGAGAAAATTCATAATTGTTGAGTATTAGCTAGTATACCAGGCATTTGATTTTTTTTGTTTGTTTCTTATTTAATCATCTCAGTAACTCCACAAGTTAGACAATGCTATATTGGTTTAGAGATAAATAACCAAACCTCAGGTTACATACAAGACACAACAGCATTTAAGTATTTTAACTCAGTTTTTGCCTGACTCCAGAAGTTGTGGTTTATCTACTCTGCCACAAAGCTTTGTGGGAATATTGCTTTCAAATACACTCTTTAAGAAAGACAGAAGATTCTTCTCCATTCTGGCTGTTAAGGAAGTCGTAACAAGATTATATACTTATGGGGGCACCTGGGTGGCGCAGTCGGTTAAGCGTCCGACTTCAGCCAGGTCACAATCTCGCGGTCCGTGAGTTCGAGCCCCGCGTCGGGCTCTGGGCTGATGGCTCAGAGCCTGGAGCCTGTTTCCGATTCTGTGTCTCCCTCTCTCTCTGCCCCTCCCCCATTCATGCTATGTCTCTCTCTGTCCCAAAAATAAATAAACGTTGAAAAAAAAATTTAAAAAAAAAAAAGATTATATACTTATGAGTGGGAAGAAGTAATGTTACAACACACGGGACTGTCTATGCTAGTAGTCAGGCAGAAAGGAGTCAGGTAGCTCCATGAGCAGAAAGAAACAGAGGCAATGACCTCAAAAAAGTGGCGGTATGTTCTGTCAAACTTTGCCTTACTCATCCTGTTAGTTATACTGATGAATGTTTCCACCATCCCAGCTAGTAGGAACTGGGCAAAACAGATATCAGCAAGCTCTAAACAGTAGCCTCTAGATCTAGCCCACCATGCCAGTGGTAAAACCTTGGCACCAGTGAGTATGTAAGTCACAACCTTCAACTTTCCTGTCACTATGGCCCAATTATTTTTATTCAGCTTTTGTCCTTGTTTTCTGTGTATACTTCTCTTCTAAGAGTAGAGGTTTTGTCATTCTGCTTAATTTTCATAAGAATCTCATCAAATTTGATCATACCCAGTCCCTGAACAAAGTCATTATTTATACTCATAATAGAATACAGTATCAAGATTGGTTTAAGTATTACTTACCATTTGGACTACACTATCTGTATTCAGTCCTCTCAGACATTAACACTTTATCTAATCAAGAAAAAAATCACAGAATTTGCATATTAGTTGGCTACAATTAAGGGGCCACATCTATAACTAGATTAATTTCCCTATTCATCATTCTGTCCAATTCAACCTCCTTGAACAGGACCCCTTCAACAGGACCCCTTCCCTGTTCATATGATTGAGGTCCTAACAGTTCACACAGCTAAGCCTAAGTAAAAAAGGAAGGGTCAAATGGGTTGGCTCTAAGTATTATGTTCAAAGTGACAAGAAAGAAGACTGACAACAGTTAGATGTAACCCCCCTTCTGTGTCCCCTGATATAATACAGTAGATAGACTGCCATTGGCAAAGCCACAGGCAATGTTGTTAAACTTTTGTTTTTAAGTTTTTAGGTGAATTGATCTTAAAGTCTTCCCATGGGGCGCCTGGGTGGCGCAGTCGGTTAAGCGTCCGACTTCAGCCAGGTCACGATCTCACGCTCCGTGAGTTCCAGCCCCGCATCAGGCTCTGGGCTGATGGCTGGGAGCCTGGAGCCTGTTTCCGATTCTGTGTCTCCCTCTCTCTCTGCCCCTCCCCCGTTCATGCTCTGTCTCTCTCTGTCCCAAAAATAATAAACGTTAAAAAAAAAAAAGTCTTCCTGATGAATACTACTCAATGAGCTAAAAGTTTCTCTCTTTCCCTCTCTCTCTCTCTCATATATTTAAGTGTAGCCTTCAGCCAAGAGACATGCAATAACTTTGTGAATTCAGAATTCTTTGATTATAGGCTTCACTGATATTCAACTTTTCATGGGGAAACACTATCTCCAAGAAAACTACGTGTTTAATTCTGTAAGAAACTCATAGATGCCTCATGCTTTCATTTTAGTGCATTCCCTTTCCCTTTTCTCTTGATATTTGTAGTCAGAGTTCTCCAGAGGCACAAAACCAACAGATGGATGGATAGATGGATGGATGGATGGATGGATAGATAGATAAAGAGATCTATTATAGGAAGTGGCTCATTCAATTCTGGAGCTTGAAAAGTGCCATGATATGCCTTCTGCAAGCTTTAGAACCAGGAAAGCTAGTAGTATAATTCAGTCTAAGTCCAAAGACCTAAGAACCAGGGAGCTGATGTGTATCTTCCAGCCTAAGCAAGACTAAAAACCTAAGAACATAAGTACTGGAGTCCAAAGGCCTGAGAACCAGAAGATCCAATGTCTGAGAGCAGAAAATGACGAATGTCTCAGGTCAAGAAGAGAGAGAGTGAGTTTGCTTTCCACCATTTTGTTCTATTTGGGCCCTCAATGGATTGGATAATACACATCCACATTGGAAATGGAAAACTTATTCTTTTTTTTTTTAAGTTTATTTATTTTTGAGAGAGCGAGCATGTGAGCACAAGCAGGGGAGGGGCAGAGAGAGAGAGGGAAAGAGAGAATGCCAAGTGGGCTCCATGCTGACAGCATGGAGCCTAAAGCAGGGCTTTAACTCATGAATCATGAGATCATGACTTAAGCCAAAATCAAGAGTCGGATGCTTAACTAACTAAGCCACCCAGGCATCCTGGTATATTTATTCTTTAATTCAGTCAACTGATTCAAATGCTAATCTCACCCTCAAACACCCTCACAAACACATCAAGAAATAATGTTTTACCAGCTATCTGGAGACTCCCTAGGGTAGTCAAATTGATACATAAAGTTAACTGTCCAGTTCCCATGCTATTACCTCTGTTTCTTATTGCTGCTTCTCCTGATCTCCCATGTGCAATTCTTATACTCTTTCACCTGCTTTCTCACTTTCTGCTTTGTCTTAACCCCCTTGATATGATAACACACCTCCAAAAACATATATGGTTGTATTTATCTTAGTCCATCCACTTCATCACCCAATTATTTCTCCTATTGCAATGGACAAGCTGAGGCAAATATAGCAAGGAATCGTTGAGGGCAAAAATGCATTGAAGGCCTAGGCTCTTTTCTTCCCACTAATTTGTGCTTTCCATTGATATTTTCTTTTTTCTCTTCCTTTTTCTCTTCCTCTTCCCCTTCTTCTTCTTGCTTCTTTTCTGTCTTTGAAATAAAGATAGTTATAAAGTTCCCAGGCTTGAATTTATTTTCTTCAATCATTGAGGACAGTCTTCCTTTCCTAAAAAAATAGTGGTGTTTTTTTTTTTTTTTTTTTTAATTTTATAATAAATTTTTTTTTTAAAAAAAAAAAATGTTTTTTTTTTTTTTTTTTTTTTGCTCTGTAAAATGAATTATTTGAATGAGAGTCCATAATGAATTTTTCTTGGTCTTAATTAGATCATTAAACCAGGGGTTGAGATCATAACATGTCATCCTAATGATATCTATTTAATCAAAATGTCCATTTGTTTTCATTACACCAAGTTTAGAAAGCAATTCCAAAGTGCTTTCCAGGGTGTTAATTGGTCTTTTAGGTTTCTTTCTTTATGTGGAAATGAAGAATGTGCTGCAATGGACAAGAAAAGAATGGTTTTATTAGGCCACTCAATGACTCTCCTTCTCTGTCTCTCAAAATCCTTCTGCTCTTCAATGTTCCTCCAAAGTGTCAATTTTTCTGAGAACTCTAGACAAGGGTTGTCTACAATTTTTTAGCACCCTACAAAATCCCTGGAACCCCATTTGTCTACCAATCTATAAAGGAGCTAGTAAAGAAAAAAAGCTCCCAGCAGAAGAAACCTTCTTAATGTCTTTTTCAGAAATGGCCACACATGACAACAGATATAGTAGTTATCCCAGCAGGGAAAAGGAGGACTGCCAGATTGGCTAACAAATGAACTTATGGTAAGAAGTGAGTTTTGGTTATCCTTGTACAGTAAATTGTGTTATATCCTCTAAAATAGGATTTCTCAAAGTTTGATCCCAAACCAGCAGCAACATGATCAGCTGAGGGCTTGTTATAAAGTCCCACTTCAGACCTGCTGAATCAGAAACTCTAGGGAGTTTTCCAGAATGCAGGTTAGAGTTTGAGAATGCTTTACAAGAATGGTTCTATTAAGCACTCTCTGGCCACTTATTTTACAAATGCTACACCAATATGTATAGTGATAGGCAACTTCTGGCATGGCCCCCAGTGGTCAACAATTCCTGGCATTCATATTCTTGTATAATCAAACCCCCACTTTGCAAATTGGCTGCATCTAGCCACTTAGAATAAATAAGAGTATGGCTATGGCTTTGTAATATAAGAGTTTGTAACTTCCATCTTGCTAGTACTCTCTCCCTGGTTTTTCCTCACTTTCTTATTCTGATAAAGCTGGTGAATCACACCTAGTGAGCAGCTGAAGGCAGCCTCTGGACCATCACCAGCCAGGATCTGAAGCCCTCAATCCAATAGTCTATGACGAACTGAATATTGCCAGCAAGTATATGAATGAGTTTAGAAGTGAGTCCTTTCAAAACTGGCCTTCAGATGGGTCTGCAGCCCTATACAAGACCTTAATTGCAACCTTGTGATTGATCTTAAAGCAGAGGACCTGGCTTATCTGTGTCAAGATTACTAACCCACAGAAATGGCCAGATCATAAGTGCACATGTTATTTAAAGCTGCTCAATTGTGAGACAATTTCTAGTATGCAACAGGTAATACATACAGACATAAACACAGATACATAAATATTCTATATTATGATTTATTTGATTTATAATGTAATTCAGCTTAATAGATATTTAATATGACATATAGCTTTAAGCATTTGGCTCTCCAGTAACTAAGACAAAGATATTAAAAACTATTACCTATCCTTAAAGAGGAAACATTTCTTTTGAAAAAATATAAATTTTTACTTATATGGCACACTTAGGATAGTAAAATGTAAAACACTAAGCAAAGTTAAATATCAAAAGTATAATGGAATAAACAGTAAAAACAGTTATGTGAGAGAATAATTGTATCTGTTTATCAGTAAACAGTCATATAGAACAATATTTATGAGCCAAGGATTTAGTCTTTATGCCAATCTTAGTACCTATGTATCGATATTCACTATTTCCAGATGAAAAAGCAGTAAGTTGTTATATAGCAGAGACAGATTTCAGATGCAGGATGTCAGACTCCAGAACTTGCACCCTTAACTACTATAACACTTTGACTCCATAATGTAGAAGTGGCATTTATCGTATTCCCTACATATGTTGGGACAGAAGCTAGGAACAAGATATGTATATGTATATGTGTGTGTGTGTGTGTGTGTGTGTGTGTGTGTGTGTGTAAATGATAGACACTTCGTATTTTTTAAAAGAATGAATGAAAGAATAGGACCAATTTGAGACCAGCATAGACAGTAAGCGAAAAGTAATTCTTGTCTCTTTGCTTATATATCCAGAACAGTTTTCACCGACTTTTTATGGGATTCCTATGTTAGAAAAGAGTCCTGTTACTACACCACAGAAATGGATAATAAGGTCAAAGTTACGATGCTTTATTCAAGGTTGGTTCTAGGTGTCCTCTAAATATAAGTTCATTTGTATGGTTCAGGTGTGGGTCTACATCTGAATCACCTGACGGACTTGTTAAAGTTCCAATAGCCAGCCTACATCCTTGAGGTCTACATCTGAATCACCTTGCCAATTTATTAAAACCATAAACATCTAGGATCCAGCCTTGAAGATTCTCATTTCATAGTTCTGAGGTGGGACCTGGGATCTGGAATTTTCTCTTTTTTTTAAGTTTATTTATTTTGAGAGAGACACAGAGAGCGAGAGAGCGAGAGAGTGACAGAGAGAGAGAGGGAGAGAGGGAGAGGGAGAGAGAGAGAAGGGGAAGGGCAGAGAGAGAGGGAGACAGAGAACACCAAGCAGGGTCTGCCCCAATGCAGGGCTCGAACTCACAAACTGTGAGCTGAAATAAGAGTCAGATGCTTAACTGCCTGAGCCACCCAGGTGTTCCTGGAATTCTTTTTTAAACGATCCCTCAGAAATTTCTGATGGACACCAAAGTTTGAGATTTTTTTTTAACATTAAGAAAATGCTTTAACAGATCTACACAGGTAATTGTTTTAGCCCTAAGGCAAATAAATATAAGCAAATTAAATAAATGTGGAAATAAAGTGGGGGAACGTTATAATCCTTCCCATTGTAGTCATTATACATACATTTTTCAGGGCCAAGTTACAGGTTCTTCATAATTTTTCACTGAGATATAAAATATACTAAAGCTTAGGATGAGAACATCAGATTGCAAGATTGAGAGAAAAATGCCCAGTATTAATTAGGGGTTGATTACATTTGGTATCACTTGCACTAATTGAAGTACACTGGTCTTTGTTACCAGGGTCAGCCAGAGGTCAGATAACAGGTGGTTGAGCACAATTTCATAACCACCTGTTTAATATTTGGCTCTGCAATTTCCCTGAAGTTGATCAAAGTGGGGATATGATCATTACCCAAAGATTGTTTAGAGAGATTGAGCCTTGACTGATGAAAAAGAAACTAATTAGAAACTCACCTTTCCAATCTGGAAAGTGATAGTTTAAATAAGAATGGAAAGCAATGGATTGACCTGATGAAACTGCTCTCTTGACACTCTTCTTGCCCATCCTACTTCCAACTTTTTGTCTGTTTCCTTAATTTAATTATCTCCTAGCTCTATTCGAATACACACTTTTGTTTCCTATTCCCTTTTTTTCTCTTCCTTTTTGAATAAGTTGATTTGAATAACTGTTACAATTTTTTTAAGTTAACTTATTTTGAGAGAGAGAACACAAGAGGGGAGGGGCAGAGAGAGAAAGGGAGAGAGAGAAAATCCCAAGGAGGCTCCATGTTGTCAGCGCAGAGCTCAATGTAGGGCTTGATCTCACAAACTATGAGAGTTTGAAATCAAGAGTCAGACACTTAACCGTCTGAGCCACCCAGGTGTCCCCCCCCCCTTTTTTTTATTTGAGAGAGAGAGAGAGCAAGGGAAGGGCAGAGGGGGAGAGAGAGAATCTTAAGTAGGCTCCACCCTGAGTGTGGAACCCAATATAGAGCTCTATCCCATGACCCTGGGATCATGACCTGAGGCAAAATCAAGAGTCAGAGTCTCAACCCACTGAGCCATCCAGGAGCCCTGAATTTTTTTAAAAATTCAAATAGATTGTATACATTGTTTGTCCTTACCCAGATTGTTTGTCCTTACCCACATTCTTTAATATCTTTAGTAGGTTATTTCCACAATTTTTTTCTTTATACAACTCATACAGCTTTGATTGCAACAGGTATTGGGAAGATCTAGTCTAGAATTCAATATATAATGCAAACTAGTAAAATTATCTCTTTTTTAGTTTCAATAACTACATAGGGAAACATTTTGAGAATGAAATATTATGAAAGTTAGGCATATAGATATCTCAGCATCAGTTTGAAAATTAGGTAAAGAAATAGGTGATGGAAGAATATATTGAAGATTTGCATCTTTTCAAACTGGAATTAATATATATTAAAAAAACATTATATAACATATGATTTAAAGTAGCAAGTTAAAATATTTTTTCTAAAAAATGAAAATAAATTGCAGAGGTGATAATACTATTTTGCTTTCATAAGCTCCTGAATAAGATTTTTAAAAAAATCACCATATTTCATCAAAAATTGCTAGGCTCTCAGCAGAGATACCACCTGAAAAAAGAAGTAAACCTAAAAAAAAAAAAACAAAAACAAAAACAAAAAACTAAATAGAAAACTATTAGAAAAAACTAATAGAAAATCTTATGGTAAATTCCCATAATGGGAAATTGGAAATAACAGACAAGAGTAAAGAAGAAAATCATAACCACAGGGTTACATTCTTAAATAACAACTTCAGCATCTGCCATCACATCTCAGGGCTGTAGTTAGATGACTGCTATAGGAGATCCAAACATAAATATAAATTTTTCACCTTATTTTTTCCTTTATTGCTGATCTAATTCATTGAACACATATTTATTGACATCAGCCAATGAAGCTATTTAAGGGAACCAATAGTAAAAACCCAGCCTTCTAATGAATTAAATGTAGTAAATTTGATGTGGGGGAGGATGAAATATTTTCTTCATAGATTCCCTTACTCATCATGTAGGCAAACACTCAGAAGCAGAGTAACCAGCCTGGCCAAGGAAAAAGTAGTATATCAAACTAGTATACCAAGAAGATGGCTCAAGAGACCCTGATATTGGCCAAGCCCATGAAATTCATATGAAGAAAGGGTATATTTATGGTAAATAATGAAAAGATAGTATATGCATTCAAACACACTAAAAGAAATCTTAACAGGTATGGAAGAGCTTATATGGCTTTTCCATGCCAAAGATATAAATTAAACAGCATTTATATGAAGAAAATTATGATTTATCTGCTGCCAAATAATACTAATGTACATTCAAATAACAAGTATTTTGTGGCAATGTATTATGAGGTCTGGATTAAAATGAAGGACTGTGGGGAATTCAAGTGGAATATAGAATGTGTTCTCTGAATAGAAATAGTGTACACATGCACTTTGGTTCAATGTATAGGCATACTCATGGACCAACATTTTTTTCTGTTTAAGGAGCAAATAAAAGGCCAATTGCACTGGTCAGACAAGCCCCACATGTTTTAGAAAAGGGGTTGTTGTAAGCTTGTAAGGTTGATGAAGTCACAAGTGGTGAAGAAAAACAATTCTTGGCTTTGTTGATGAGAGCAGAAACAGGAAACTCTAGAATACATGCTTTAGAACTCTTCCTGTTAAAGGAGAGAGAGAGAGAGAGAGAGAAGAAAAGAAGAAGGAGGAGGAGGAGGAGGAGGAGGAGGAGAAGGAGGAGGAGGAGGAGAAGGAGAAGGAGAGGAGGAGGAAGTAGAAGAGGAGGAGTAGGAGGAGGAGGAGGAGGAGGAGGAGGAGGAGGAGGAGGAGGAGGAGGAGAGAGAGAGGAACAATACTTTTTATTCTACCTAAACAGAGTGTGACAGTTATGAATTCAGATATAAAAGACTGTCTCTAAAGGATTCTCTTGGAGGTTGGTTGACTTATTGGAGGTTATGGGTCTGGAAACAACTTTCTAATAATTTTATTTTTCATTTTTGGTCCTCATACGCAGACACTTATCATCACTGGTTTTTACAAGGTCTTTATTTTATTACTTTGATCTATTATGCCTGATCTGTCTACCAATTTTTTTCCAATACAAAAATACGTACTTACTCTTCACTTTCCTCCCTAGTCTGTATAGGGTATATCTGTGTATATTTTTTGAAATATGGTGTATATTGACTTTTCAATGTATATAAATGATATTATATGTCAGATCTCAGTGTAATTTGTGTTTCTAATACTCAGTCTATGCTTTTATATATATCCTTGATCTTGTATATAACTCTTATTTTGGGAGTTCATAAACGTTTCTGTCCTATAGACCCCTTTGGCAGTCTAGACTCTCAGAATAATCTTTTATGAAATCCTATGTCTTTAATATTTGTGGCAAACATAGTCAAATACACTGGGTTATAAAATGAATCAATTAAACTGAAATACAGTTACCAAATTACTAAAACAACACATGTGTAGCACAGCAATATATGTGTTTATTTATTCACACATTAAATAATACAATCTAGTTGCCAGTTTAATAATAACCATCATTCCACATTGGTGATTAGCATATGAATTGTTTTGAAATGTATGAAACAAGTTTACTTTCTGAATATATGTGACTTGTGTTAGTAATAAAGTCAAGGTACTGCTAATAGAACTGTGGTTTGTTGACGTCATTCTTAATTAAATAAAATGCTAAATGTCAGAGATTTGTAAAGATAAGGATGTATTTTTTTCCCCACCTAAATTCATTGGCTCCTCAAATTCTATCTTCTTTACCTTGGATTAACAATTCCTGTTCCAATTTACTGATTCTATTCGTACATAACCCATTTTATGGATTCATTCACTTATTGATGAGCACCTATGTGGTTTCTGACTTCCCAAGTCCACAAATGATAACAGATTTTATTCATCACAGTTAAGAGATGTAGTTATATGTCACGGTTAGGTAATGCTTATTTTTATATGAGACGTCCAGTTTCTCCACATCCTCTCCAAACTTGGTATAGTCAGCTTTTAAAATTTTAGCCCTTCCAATAGGTATGTAGTAGTATCCCATTATGGTTTTCATTTGCATTCTCCTAAGGACTAATGATGTCAAGAATTTTTTTTTCCTGTGCTTATTTGCCATTCATATATGTTATCTGATGAAATACTGGTTTATATCTTTTGTCTGTGTTTTAAATTGTTTTGTTTTCTTTCTAATTGAATTTTAAGAGTTCATTACATATATACTCACTTTGTATTTTATAAAATAATTACACATATAAATCCAGTTCAATATATATTATATATCATCATATTTAATTTTCCCCATAACTCTAAGAGTGAATTACCTTGACCATTCAGAAAACGGACATTCAGACTTCATGTATCAAAACCACAAAATTCCAACAGTCTAAAGGCACTAATGTGGGCATATCTCTGTGCATAATGGTGTATTAATGACTTTATTGAAATATGTACATAGTATTTTAGAATTCTAATTCTTATCTCTGGAAGCAACATTTGTGTGTGTGTGGATCAAGTTGACAATTATTGACTTTAGCATAATACCAAAAATGGCAAATCAAGTTTATGTATCAGTGCATATATATAATATACTACATTTAAAAAATAATGGTAATGGAACTTGACAATCTTTATTTGGTGAAATTGGGACTTCTGTTTTTCTTATTCAAAACCCCAAGATTAATAAGTGGTGTTGAATACTGAATATCTATATATAAAATAATAATGATAATTACATCTCACACCATATAAAAAAATTAAATTTGTGTTTTCTAAAATATGCTGCTAAAAAAATGAAAAGACCATCCACTGCCTCAAAGAGAATGATAAATAATATATAATAATGTATTTAATTAGATTAATATGTGAAAATTTTTATAAAATATGAAGTGCTATATACAAGTTAGAAAATACCATTTCATTTCTTCTGAAGTCAGAATTTGGGAAGATAAAAATCTTGTATTCTGGAAAAATAGAAAAAAACCTTTCAATACAGCCATCATGCAGTCTCTGCATTGAAGCTTTATATTGTCTTTGGAAGGCTGATGATTGACATTTGCATATGCTGTGTACTATTAACCTTTGAGGATCTGAAATCCCAACCTAGAAAATATAATTCAGGACTACACTAATGGTAAGAATGTAATATGGTACATCCACTTTGACAAATACTTTGACAGATTCTTAAAAAGTTAAATATATATCTATTATATTGATCTAGCCATTCTGTTCCTAAATATTTAACAAAAAAAAAGCACATGTTCATAAAAATATTTGTACATGAATGCTCATAGAAGCTTTATTTATAATAACCCCAAACTGGAAACTTAATGTCTTTCAAGAGGTGAATGGATAAACAAAATTTGGTATATACATGTAATACTAATCAGCAATAAAAATAACTCTTCATATACACAACTCAGATGCATCTCAAAATAATTACACTGAATGAAAGAAGCCAAGCAAAAAAAGAACACATACTGTATTCTTTCATTTTTATAAAACTCTAGAAAATGAAAACTAATCTATAGTGACAGAAAGTAAATGAGGGGTTGTCTGGGGAGGGCACTTTTCTCAGACCACTATTCTTACCGGTCCGATTAAGAGCACAGACAGGAAAGGTTTCAGCCAAGTTTGGTGTAATTAATACAATAAACCTCCTTCCCTTTCCTATTCCTCTAATTCACGATTCTTCTATGATCCAAAGGTCATAAAAACATATTATTTACATGAATAGTCTAAGTATTTCTTGATTTCTATGTCACTGTTTCAGATGAGAGATGGGAAAAAACCTTACCATTAAACCCCATGTACCAAATGTCAGTGGACTTGAACAATTCATTTATGGGAACAGAACTTACTAAGAGTGAATCTGTGTCTACACACAAAATATAAAAGTAAGAAATAAATGCAGTCATATTAGAAAGAAAATGAAAGCATATTTACTTTTATCTATGTAAAAGTTGTCCCAAAGATAATGATGCTTCATTGCACCCAGGGAGCCATTTTAAGCATCTCAGAACTATGGATTAATCTGAACCTTCTTGTCAAAACTTGATAGTGCTCCCTACCTAAGATAAGGAACCTAAGTGTCAGAGGGAAACTGTCTCATGTGCCTCCCTGCCCATGGAGGCTATGAAAGTGAAGTCCAGCTGTTCCAATTCAGTAATCTTTGGACTACGGTATTCTATGTTTAGTATTCAAATATGTTTCCTAAAAGAAATGTACATTAATCTTGTTGCAGGGTTTTTTACCACAATACCTGGGATTTGTTGCCTCACTGCTTGGAATAATGAAAAGGTGAACACAAAATGAGTAGTAGGCAAACGTTTATTAGGATATAAGATTAGAAAGGAAGAATAGTAGGAAAGCTCTGTTTACAGAGGGGACTTTCGAAAGTGAATACCCATGACCAAGGACTATAGGAAAGGGTCCTTGTTTTATAAGCTTCTGGTCAGCTCTCCCCCTTCCCTTCCTCCTGGTTCCTTCTCAGGTTCTACCCTGGGGTGCTCTAAGGCCATATTTCTGTCTTTTATCAAATTCCTGAGGGAAAACTGAGGGGGAGTAGGTGGGTCTGTTACATTCTTAAGAGGAATCTTATGCTTGAGGGGGTTTGCTGTGGTCAGGCACTCCCAGCACTGTTACAAAATAGGTGTTTTCCCCCACCCAGGGACCTCAGGTCCTAATCTTTCCCTCTCTGCCTACTGAATCCTATCTTCTCCTATCATAACCCTACATGGTTTACTCTCTTTCTAAGCATTGGGTACTTGTGATATTGTGATATAATAGGAAATATATACTTAGTTTTTGCCCCTGGTTTCTGGCACAGAACTTCTAAAATTTTGAAGTGATGGGGTGAAAGAAGCAGCTTTTGTTATTCATAACAAACCCTTTTTAATCATACCTGAGTTTACCCTAATGTGGTGATTTTTGGTGGGCCCCTTGGATAGATTTAGGTTGGGGGCTGATTGCCTGAGGAACCAGCTATGTCATTAGAAAACTGTAATAGAATTTAGTCATTTGTGCTTATGTAACTGAATCTCCATTAAAACCCTACATGAAGGGGTTTGGGGAGCTTGCAGTTGGTGAATGATATCCATGTGCCCAGAGTACAAGGCTCCTCAAATTCCCTAAGGGTAGAAACCCCTGTGCTTAGGACTCTTGCCCTTATATACTTCTTCTATCTGGCTATTTATTTGTATCATTTATAATATCCTTTATAACAAACCTGGTAACAGTATGCAAAGTGTTTCCATGAGTTCTCTGAGTTTTTACAGTAAATTATTGAAACTGAGGGGTGAGGGGCACCTGGGTGGCTCAGTTGGTTAAGCGTCCGACTTCGGCTCACGTCATGATCTTCCTGTTCATGGTTCAAGCCCCGCATGGGGCTCTGCGCTGACATCTCAGAGCCTGGAGACTGCTTCGGATTCTGTGTCTCCCTCTCTCTCTGCCCCTCCCTCGCTCACGCTCTTTCTCTCTCTCTTTCTCTCTCTCTCAAAAATAAATAAACATTAAAATATTAAAAAAAAGAAAAAGAAAGAAAGAAACTGAGGGGTGGGATATGAGAAGCCCCAATTTTTAGTGGAGTTGGACAGAAGTTGTAGGTGTCCTCGGGACCCACTACTTGCAATTAGTATCTGAAGGGTAGCAGTCTGTGGTACTGAGCTCTTAACTTGTACGGTCTGTGCCAGCTCTGGGTAGTTAGGGTCAGAATTGAATTAAATCATAGGACATGCAATTGATGTCCAAAGAAGACTGGGCAATTTCTTGGTGTGGAAAACCTATACATTTGGTGTCACAAGGATGTGAATAAAGAAGTAGTTTTCCTTGAGTAACCTTTAAGGAATTAGAACACTTGGTTCCTATAAGCCTATGGATATTTGATCCTTTCTTTTCTTTTTTTGAGATATTTAATTTTGAAATAATTTGAAACTTATAGAAAAGTTGCAAAAGTAGCACAAATATATAATTTTCCTGAACCGCTGGAAGCTAAGCTGTTGATGTGCTCTCCCGTCACCCTGAACTATTTCAGTTGCATTTCCTACAGAGATATGCTCCTAAATAACCACTATAGAACTGTCCAAATCAGGAAACTAATATTGATATATTGCTGTTATAGCAATATATCAGAGATATATTCAAGTGTTGTGCATTTCAAGTGTTGCCTATTCAAGTGTTGTGCATTATCCCATTAAAGCCCTTTTCAGCAAAAGGTTCTGATCCAGGATCATGTGTTAGTTTAGTTGTAATGTATCTTTAGTTTTCTTAAATCTGGAAAAAGTTCTTTGACTTTTCCTTGACTTATATCACCTTGATATTTTTGAAGATTATAGACCAGTTATTTTGAATAAAGTCCTTCAATTGGGTTTTCCCAATTTTTCTTTAAGAAAATATACAGCTTATGTATTAAAAAAAATTCTTTGTCAGGGATACCACAGAAAATACATTGCATTCTTCTAATTGCAATCTATCAGTTGGCACATTATTTTCATTTGTCTCATTATTCATGATTTTTAATTTGGTCATAGATTAAGATGGTGTCTTACCAGGTTTTTCCACAGTAAAGTTGCTATACTAAAAGTGAGAGAGAAAGGAATAAAAGGCAATATTGCCACGAGGGAACCCCTGTACTAGTTGCAGAAAAGTAGTTCCCATCAAGTTTCAGACCCTGACACAGATCATAAAGCAGGCCACTGTGCAAAGAGCATAGGGCCTAGGCAACTGTTAGTCAATCTTCAGGGCCTGGTTCAGACAACTTCTAACTCTAATCTTTTAATCAACTTCTAACTTTAGCATAATTTAGAGCTTTCCAGAATGTTGAAGAGATTCTCCCATTCTTGAAGCCACGTTGTCTGATATGAAGAGTGGTCCTAGGTCAGAAATGTTAAACCAACATCTGCACTCTGTTTCCATTTTTCATAGAAACACTAAAGACCTAATTTTCAAAGAGGGTATTCAAACTGATACTTACTGAGAAAGAAGAATTGTTTCTTAGTTCTAGGCTGGTATTCCTATTACTGACTTAAGCATTATATCCTTAAAATAAAATATCAACAAAAAACCTGGAGCTCTAGGTCCCAGGTTTGTCTGCCTACATAGACATCGGTCAGACATTTGCAGAGTAAGGTAGCTTGATGTGAGAAAGGTGATGTGAGAAAGGTGAATAATCAGGATGATTATTTCTGGTCTAACCTAATCTTGACCTCACCATCCAAACCTGGGTTCAGTGATTTCATGCTACTGGCTTGGAGGAAAAAGGAAAAAATGAGACAATAAGGCAAAGTGTGAGAAAATGAAAGTGAGGCCTGCACATTACCTATTCTCTCTGGCCTCTGGGTCTTCACTTACCACAAAGAGGTGGCTTCAGGAGAGTCTCAGAGATTCCAGCAATGCTGGAGTTGGGACATCTGCTCCAGAAGACCAGACCTACCCAAATTCTTCTGCTTATACACTACAAGACAGATGTTCTTAAAAGTGGGCCCAAGTGTGATCACAAGAGGTAAATAATCCACTCACTGTGAGAAATAATTCTCTAGTCACAACTTTACCTTCTAGGAAAAAATCCTGTTGTTGTGGATCCCAGACCAGCTGCTGTCTTAACCCTCTCCTGTGTCTTTTCTGTCTGATCCTTGGCTGACACCTGCATTGATTTAGAACCCCACATTTTCCTCCTTGCTGCCTTCTTTGATGAGGATTTGCTTCTTATTTAATGCTTCTTACTTTGAACAAAGTGCTAAGTACCTGGATTATTTGACTTTTTAACCCCTTTTAGGAGGAAAGCCCCATTGGGTTCTTTGAGTCATCCAGACCATCTGATCACCTTCTCCTGGATGCTGGATGACTCTTAGGTCTCTTCCAGCCCAAAGGCATGAAGAGAATATGAAGGAGTGGGACAGATGGATGTGAGCTTGTGACTCAGTGTGTGGTGGCAGAGGAAGAGAAGGAAGATAAATAAAATGAATTAAATATAAAACTGATAGCTCAACAACACAGCAATGGGTCAACTTCACCTTGAGGTCTTTATCTTCAACATAAACTCTAATAACATCCTAAGCCATAAAAGTATATTTGAAAGAGTCTTTAGAGTTCCTGTATATCAATCTTTTAATTTTCAGATTAAAAACAGGTACAGGTTGAAAGATGTCTAACTTTGAACAAGGAAACCTAGACAGTTTGCTGAGTAAAAAGGGCTCCAGTTTCTGAATCTGAGTTCTTCACTAGGCCATTCCTTGTCTAAGCACAAGAGAAGAGTAGGGTAGGATCACTGAGCGCTAGGAGTGGGAAATAGTATGGAAATGGAAGTGATAAGAGAGCACCGAAGAAGACAGATTGACTTATTTTACAGTTTTGTTACAAGCCAGGCAGGGCCCCACATCTCCCTCCAATTGAAAGTCCATTTTTGTTACACAAGTCAGGAGGGAGCCTGAAAGCCCCCTTGTTGGAATCAGTTATATTTAGGTGCCTTCATATTCCTTCTTGGTAGAAGCCACATAAAAAAGATTTGTCTGTGTCTCCAGTATGGTCACTGAGGGCACGCTATGGGACATGCAGTGGATTCTAGCACTGCCTCCAGGCTTGGGGCTATACCCACTCATGTATGAGTAACTTATGTTTCGGGCACTTAGGGCTTCCCATTCATTTAAGAACTACCTCTGCTTCAGCTAAATATTTTATTTTCATGCAGAATTTCCTTCAACATATTTCTCTTCTTCTTCACTGTCTTCTCCCCATGCCAACAGTTGGAAAAGTATGACTAGCAGCTTTCATTTTACTTTGTCTAAAATGGGGAATAAAATTGTTTGTCATATGTCTTGGGGATCAAAATTTTAAGTCCATCCCTTCAAGATTCCCATTCAGAAGTCATCTTATCAAAAACGAGACAAAATACAAAAAAAAAGAGAGAAAATGTATACATTTTGAAGGTCCTAACTCCTTGGCCTGGTATCAGGATTATTCATGGGCAGCAACCTCCCTTTCTAACTATTTAAATTTACCTTACTACTATGCTAGACAATTCATTCACTTGATCCTTGATGGGAGAGTGTGGGGGTTCTCATTGACCTTTTTTCTGCCATGTGCATTTCTTTCTCCTTTTCATTTTCAATCATATGTTTCCTCTGTTATAGTGCATTTTTACCTCTACAAACCTACCAATATTTCAAGGCTAGGTTAATTCCTTACATCTGGTAAGTCCACCAAATTCTAATTTGTTTATAAATTGATTTTCTGAAATTGCCGAGTGTTTATTTTCTATATTACTTATATTGTCATTAAAAAAGTAAATGAGAGACAGCATGACAAATTGTAAAGGGAAATATCTCTGGAATAAGAACCACTTCTAATTTGAGCTTTCTTCAAATACGTGACTTCACTTTACTCATCTGAAAGTAGGGATAATACCTTAAAATAATAAGAACCTTAAAACATTATTGTGATTGTGAGATGAAATAAAATGTGTCAGTGGTTGGCATGAAGTAGCCTCAGTTCTCCTCTCTCAAAATGTGTTCAAGTTTAATATCACAATGGCACTCCTATATCCAATTATCAGGCACTGCTCTGGATTCTTATTTCTCATGTATCTTGTCTTTCAAATCATATTTTAGCGTCTTAAGGGTAATAACCATGTCTATTGCTTAATATCTCTCTCTATATTATCTAGCTCATAATGAGTTCTAATTAAATATTATTTTTCATTATCAATATATTATATATGAATACCAAGTAGCTATTTGGAATAAAAGCATCATTTCTTCACACACATAAAATGATGTATTTGACATTTTCACTAATACTCTGATAGGAAGTGTCAATCAAACTAGACACAAATCAAGCCTGCTCCCTTTTTTTCTGAAGGCTTTATCTCACTGCTCTCATCTTTTTTTTTTTAAGGTAAAATCATTTTGAGCCCAAATCTGATATTCCCTTTGTTGAATCATGGTTGGGAAATAAAATAGGGTAGCCAGATGGCCAAATCCAGGTGTGACAGAGAGATTTGGAGAGGTTCTGATCAGAATTCAGTTAAGGACCTTCAAATTAGTCTGCTAGCACTTGGGAAATCTTCTAAAATCACTTCATATATATTTTTCCCCTTAACTCTCTATCTTTCTAAAGACCATCTCAATATTGGGTCAGATTATGCATATTAAGGGATCTGTAAAAGCCATGCTAATTTAAGCTGCAAGCACTGTGCATTACAAATGACCCACACCAGTAAAGCCTCTAAATCTATGCATGTGTGACTCATCAACTCCCAGAAAATCGGGTCAGGAAATGCTCAGTTTAGAAATTAAGTCTCTGCAATGTAACAATTGCCCTTTAGATAGAATGCTTAGTGGTATCATAGGACTGCAACAGATCTTAGAGCTCAAGTCTTTTCCTTAACTTGCATGTAAAACCTTTTTAAGAGATAGTTGCTGTTGTCCTTTTATGGATCATCAGAGAACACTACCTCTGACCCTTGGTTTATTATGTATTATTCTGTTATTATTCTAGCTCTATATTCTTTCATTGATTAATGCTATCAAATATTATTCATTAACTGGTGAAGACAAGAATACATTAGGAACTCTAATCTGACATTGAAGGTCTTTGGCAATGGGACCCCAAAGCATCTTTACAATTTCATTCATTAAATATTTAACTGGCAGATATTGCATGCCAACCAGTTGCTACAAGTTGCTTAGAGTCCAGTAGAGAAGACAGATGAGTACTCAGGTGAATACAATACAATGTCAGCACAAACAGATAAAAGATATAATTGAAAACAGTGTTAAAAGAACCCAGAGGAGGGAGCCTAATGAAAGCTAGGGCTTTAGGGAGAGCGTTTAAGATGAGATGTCAGCTGAACCAAATCTTGAAGGATGAATAAGAGATTAAAAAAAAAAAAGCAATAATTGGCATATATTCCACCCAGAGAAGAACATGTACAGAAGAAAACATACAAACATATTATCTATTTTGGCAATTGCAATAAAATCAGAAGGGTTATAATATAGATTACAATGGCCAGTGTGTCAAATGGAAACTCAGCCTGAAACAACAATAAGTGTTTGTTATCTCACAATTTGCAGGTTAGGAATTTGGGAGCAGTTTAGCTGGTTGGTTTTGATTCTGGATCTTCTTACAATGTTGTGGACAAGGTATTGTCTGGGATTGTTGTCATCTAAAAGCTTAAATAGAGTTGGAGAATTTGCTTCCAAGATGACTTACTAATATGGCTGTAATCAAGAAAGCCTCAGTTGCTCACCTAATGGCCTTCTCCATAGAGGAGATGCACAGCATGGCAGCTGAATTCCCCAGGAGTGAGTGATCCAAGAGAGCAGGGAAAAAGCCATAATATCATTATGATCTCAGACTCTCAGAAGTCACATATTACCATTTCTGCAAAATCCTGTTAGTTATACAAGTCAGGCCCCTTTACTGGGATAAGGGACAACAAAACCCACAAATACCAGTAGGTAGACCATCTTGGAAGATAACTGCCACACCAGGATAGGTCGCTCATCTAAAGAAGTGGGTGGTTCTCAGTATAAAATAAAAATATTATTTGACATGACTACACATTATTTTTCCATTCCAAATAGTCTGACTTTCCTTGACTAAACCATGCACTCTTTTTTGAACTATTATTTTTTTCTATTTCTCTCAACTAAAAGTTCTTCTTTTTCTTCTTCCTCCCCACTTCTACTCTCCAAATCCTTCTTATACTCCCCAGTTCATCTGGTAAACAAATTCCTCTTAGTTATTTAATTTGAGAAGTCACTGTGACCTCCACTATCTCTGAGCCACCCTGGCACTTTGCATTTCACTTATCATGCATTTATTCACAGTTATTGAGCATTGGCTATAATGTCAAGCACTAAGGGATAGTGCACTAGGAAGTAGGGATATAGCACTAAACAAAAAGAAAATCACTCTACTTATGAAACTTATACGTTAGTGATGCAGAGAAAAATTGATAATAGATTTATGTAATAATTGAGTTAGAAATATATGCTATAACAAAAAAATAAAGCAAGGTTATGGGAAATACTTGGGTAATAAAGTGTTTAGGTAGAGTTGACAGGGAAGATACCTCTGAATAGGTAAGTTCTGAGAAAAGTCCCAACAAACTTATGGAGAGAAAAATGTTTAGAAAAAATTGCAACAAAACAAACAAAACCTGGTGTTGTATATATCTACTGTTACCTAACAAACATCTCCCAACTTAATGCATTTACATTTTAAACAATCATTTTTTGCTCACAGAGCTGTAATTTGGGCAGAGTTTTGCTAGTGGCTTGTCTGTGCTCCGCCAGTGTCAATTCAAACACCCTGACTGAGGCTAGAAAATCCAATTACAAGATGGCTTACTCTCATGGTTGGCAAACCGGTGGTTACTGTCAGTTGAACCTTTCTGTCGGGAGCCTTAGTTCCTTTCTACATAAGCCTATCAGTGGGACTAGTTAGGCTTCCTCACAGAATGTTGGTTAGGTTTCAAATTCAAGTATTTAAAGAGATAAGAAATGTAACCTTCCAGTCTCTTAAAATCCATGCCCCCAAACTGGCAGTGTCACTTCCACTAAATCCTTTTGGTCAAACAGATGCTACCCAGATTCCAGGGGACATGACATTTGATCATTTTTAAGCTGTTACAATTAATTTTTGTATATTGTTATTTATCATTTTTTATCAAGAGTAGTTCCCAAACTAAACTGCAAATTTCTTTTTTTTTAAATATAATTTATTGTTAAATGGGCTTCTATACAACACCCAGTGCTCATCCCAACAAGTACCCTCCTCAATGCCCATCACCCACTTTCCCCTCTCCCCTACCCCCCATCAACCCTCACTTTGCTCTCTGTTTTTAAGAGTCTCTTATGCTTTGGCTCTCTCCCTCTCTAACCTTTTTTTTTCTTCCCCTCCCCCATGGTCTTCAGTTAAGTTTCTCAGGATCCACATAAGGGTGAAACATATGGTATCTGTCTTTCTCTCTATGACTTATTTCACTTAGCAAAACAGTCTCCGGTTCCACCCACGTTGCTACAAAAGGCCATATTTCATTCTTTCTCAATGCCATGTATAATTCCATTGTGTATATAAACTATAATTTCTTTATCCATTCATCAATTGATGGACATTTAGGCTCTTTCCATAATTTGACTATTGTTGAAAGTGCTGCTATAAACATTGGGGTACAAGTGCCCCTCTGCATCAGCATTCCTGTATCCCTTGGGTAAATTCCTAGCAGTGCTATTGCTGGGTCATAGGGTAGTTCTATTTTTAATTTTTTGAGGAACCTCCACACTGTTTTCTAGAGTGGCTGCATCAGTTTGCATTCCCACCAACAGTACAAGAGGGCTCCCATTTCTCCACATCCTCTCCAGCATCCATAGTCTCCTGATTTGTTCATTTTAGCCACTCTGACCAATGTGAGGTGGTATCTCAGTGTGGCTTTGATTTGTATTTCCCTGATGATGTAAACTGCAAATTTCTTGAAGGTAAGCACTGTCTTATATTCTCTTTAATAGAGCACCGAAATAGCTTGGAAATAATATAATAAACACTTGTTTAAATGAGTATAAGAGTGTTATAACCTTCAAAGGGATATAGGCATCAAACATGACTATATTGACATGAACATTCTTAGAAGTATTTATTCATATCTCCATATGATGGAGGCAAACAAAAATAGGCATTTTTAAAATAGAAATTTTAGTTATATAGTTGCAAAATATCTCTGCTAAATCTGCTTTTATTTTTAAACAAAAGATTTGTGAATCATATGTTTTGTCAAAGTAGTACTGTACTTATTAGGCATGCCTGGGTGGCTCAGTTGGTTGAGCATCCGACTACTGGTTTCAGTTCAGGTCATGATCTCACAGTTCATGGGTTTGAGCCTCACGTCAAGCAACACATAGTCTGCTTGGGATTCTCTCTCTCTCTCTCTCTCTCTCTGCCCCTCCCCTGCTTGCGCTGTCTCTGTCCTTCTCAAAATAAATAAATAAAACTTAGAAAAAAAAGTAGCAATGTACCTGGAGTCTTAAACTGAATGACTTATTATGATGTTATTTTAGCTTTAAAAGTCTGTTTGTGAGATTTGGGTTCAAGTTCTGACTGTACCATTTAACTTCTTTGAGGTATGGGGAAAAGATCCTCCCAATCTTTGGTCTACAATTTTTTATCTGTGAGGCTGAAATAATAATAGAATGCTGTCAGGGAGTAGTATGAGAGACAGATTGGTAAAAGAAT
>NW_024412397.1:33118234-33197188 GCF_014898765.1 Herpailurus yagouaroundi | reverse complement strand
CTGATGCATAGGGGCACTTGTACCCCAATGTTCATAGCAGCACTCTCAACAATAGCCAAATTATGGAAAGAGCCTAAATGTCCATCAACTGATGAATGGATAAAGAAATTGTGGTTTATATACACTATGGAATACTACGTGGCAATGAGAAAAAATGAAATATGGCCTTTTGTAGCAACGTGGATGGAACTGGAGAGTGTGATGCTAAGTGAAATAAGCCATACAGAGAAAGACAGATACCATATGGTTTCACTCTTATGTGGATCCTGAGAAACTTAACAGGAACCCATGGGGGAGGGGAAGAAAAAAAAAAAAAAGAGGTTAGAGTGGGAGAGAGCCAAAGCATAAGAGACTGTTGAGAACTGAGAACAAACTAAGGGTTGATGGGGGGTGGGAGAGAGGAGAGGGTGGGTGATGGGTATTGAGGAGGGCACCTTTTGGGATGAACACTGGGTGTTGTATGGAAACCAATTTGACAATAAATTTCATACATAAATAAAAAAAAACAAAAACAAAAAAAGAAAATTCCTAAAAAAAATAAAAAATAAAAAATAAAATAAAATTAGTAGCTTCTACAAGGAGAAAAAAAAAATATTGTACCAAACAATTTAATTCTTAATTATAGGTAGTTGAAAAATTTATGATTGAAAAGGTCCACAGAGATCACTGTCATATCTCCCCTTGTTTTACAGATTAAAACAAACAAAGGAAACCAAAACAGAAGCTCAGAGATATTGACTTGTGCAAGGCCAGAAGTTTAGAATTTAAATCTCCTAATTCCAGGAAGAGTGCTTTTTCTTCTTCTCCTTCTCCTATTTCTTTTTCTTCTTCTTCTTTTTTAATGTTTATTTATTTTTGAGAGAGAGCACAAGTGGGGGAGGGATGGGGAGAGAGGGGGACATAGGATCAAAGCAGGCACTGACAGCAGCAAGCTAGATGCAGGCCTCTAACTCAGGAACCATGAAATCATGAGATCATGACCTGAGCTGATGTCAGACACTCAACCTACTGAGCCACCCAGGCACCCCAGCAGTGCTTTTTCTATTCTATCATACTACCAATCTTTATCTCTTGTTAGCGTTCTATGTAAACCCTTCCAGATAACATAAAACAGTAAAGTAAAAAGGAAAGTAAAAACTATACTAAACTAAACTAAAATACAATAAAATACAATACAATGAAATACAATACAATAAAATAAAATAAAAAATAAAATAAAATAAAAAGTACATTATGACTAATTCGTACTTGACCTTTTAGTTAGAACCAACTTGTGACAAAATTATGGTGATGATGCTTCAGCTTCAAGCATATAAACATTTATGGTATTACCTACTCCTTTACCACTCCTCTTCAAATTGACCTCAGATAATATTTGGCTATCTTTTATTTACACTGTAGCATGAGTATGAGCTATGTGATATTGCATGAATACGGAATGTGATATTGGGAAGAAAATGTTTGCCCCGTGGTAAAGTAGTTCCTTTGAGAAGGTCAACAAAGTATATTCTAGGGGGGACCCTTTCCTAGAAAACCGACAGTCACACCACTGTGGTGGCCATATGTTTGGTATTCCTTTCATAATTACTCTCACCAAATAAGAAACTGACTATTTATTTTGAATAAATCTCTGTTCCAAGCTGTATACTAAAATTTTACTTAGTCTGTCTATGAGGATATGTGCCTGATGCACACAAGCCTCCTGAGTGGGCAGATGAAGTAGGAAATGGAGAGAGAGACTTAGGGGAATTTTATTTCTGACAAGTGATCTTGCAGATATGAAACAAACAAACACATAAGCTGTAAGACCTACTAAACTCACCCAAAGCTATTATGCTCTCTCAACCCTGTTCCTGCTTGAGGCTCTCATTTCATCAAGGCAGATTTACAGGCAAAATCATATACTGCTTGGGTTTAAAAATAAATTCTCAATCATGTTAATGTTAATGAAGAGTCAGGGATATGTTTTATAATAGCTCACTTCCCCCCATGGACAAGTGACCTCATTGATGCTTGAATTTCCAATTTCAATTATTGCATTTATGTATTATTTTTAATCACATTTTAACACACTCCGTCTGCCTTCTCTCCCTGAGCATCTGCCATTTTGAAAGTCTCTCTAAGAAAAAAAGTAATAATAATACAGTATCAGGCCTGGAAGTTATGATTAATCATTGAACGATTCGATCATTCTTTGTTGTTATTTTGTTGTTGTTGTTTAGCAGAGGAAGATATTAAGCTCTGGAGAAGCTACCTGGGCTTTCAAAATCACATGGTCAGATACAGCAAAGGTGGAACTAGAAGCCAGGCCTGTGCTCCAGTATTCAAGACAAATGGGAACTACCTGCACAACTTATCACCCAATTTAATTCAGCTTACTTGTGCCCTCCCAGTCCAGTCTGTCTCCAATTGGATTCTATTCCATCTTTTTAATTAATATTCAATATTTATAACTCTATGCCTGACAGTGGAGTCACACCAGTGAGTTAACAGGCATGATCCCTGTTTCCACAATTACTAGGATTTTGCTATGTCCTCTATGAAGATTAAAGAGCAGATTTCCCGGTTTCCTGAGACACTCACATTCCTGCAGCTACCCCCATTCACCTTGCTTTCACCATTTCTCCATCACCAGAAGGCCCACCTATTGCCTCACCTGGCTCAGACAGTCAACCTCTCTTTCTGTCATTTCTACAACCCTCCCTTGATGGCAGTTGCTGGCAGCTTCTTTTGCTCAAGGTATTTCAGTCTGGAAAAAATTAAAGCATGGAAGAGTGCCTTGAGCAACAGTGGCTGCTGTTAAGTGCTTTGGCAGTTTGTCAAGATTTAGCCACCTGCCTGGAAGAAGTTTTATTCACTGGCAAATGCCACCCCTCTGTCACCTCTCTGCTTCCCTCCTCCAGAACTCAAACACTCATAAACACTGAATCATTTCTGTATTTACTCATTATGATCTTCATGAAAGTCAAAGGCATTTGACTCAAAAAACCACTATGGCAAAAAACCAGACATTTTTAATCTCCAATTTATTTTCTTCCGGATGACTGCTTTCCAGCATTCCTTCAAACTCGGTATCGTCGTTTGCCAGAACACCTGATGGTTATGTAAGGACAAATCCAAGTGCAAACAGACTCATCCTCCTTTCTAATTCTTCTCTGCTCCCCATTGGAGGTAAAGAGATAAATATATTAAAATAAAAATACACTAATGGAAAATAATTACACTGAAGCTCAAGATATTTTGGAAAGAAATAATTTTGACCAATGCTAAAAAATCCTCCCCTCTTGCCGAACTCCACACAATCCTTTTGTTTGTTTATTTTTTGAAAAACAAATTACAGAACAGAAAGGTGGTACTCTTTTTAAAGATGTAGATTCTTGGGGCGCCTGGGTGGCGCAGTCGGTTAAGCGTCCGACTTCAGCCAGGTCACGATCTCGCGGTCCGTGAGTTCGAGCCCCGCGTCGGGCTCTGGGCTGATGGCTCAGAGCCTGGAGCCTGTTTCTGATTCTGTGTCTCCCTCTCTCTCTGTCCCTCCCCCGTTCATGCTCTGTCTCTCTCTGTCCCAAAAATAAATAAACGTTGGAAAAAAAAAAAAGATGTAGATTCTTGAAGAAAGGTATATGAAATTTCGAAGAAAAAGCCAGATACAGTTTGAAGCCTAGAACTCTTGGATTTTATTAAGAGCTAAACAGAGGAGCACAGTGTCTGAGGAAAGTGCAAGTAAATATCTTAGAACTGGGCCACTCTGGAACTCTAGAAAATTAATTTTGGCTGTGTAGAGACACCATAACTTCTCTAATCCAATGCCTCTGTACTTATAGAATTGGTTCATTAGTACAGCCACACGAGCTATACCAGCTCTTCACTGGGTCATCTACACACTTGTACTCATGGCCAGGGTCTCACTGGGACTCATTTTACAGAGATGAGAAAGAGGAACAAAGAGAGAGGTGCAGTCAAAAAAATAAGTTGCATGACCTATTCAAGGAATAAAAGAAGGGAAATCAGGCCAGAGAAGCAAAGAAAAGAATATTTTGCTTCCTTCAATGTTTACATTTAATGGTGACCAAATTCCTTAAGAGAAGGGAGCACACAGTATGCTCATTTCATAATTCCCAAACAAACTGATAACTTCCATGCCCAACATCTGGGTGGGGGGTCAAATTTTTCAGTATCACATACAGAACTGCATAAGCACAGGAAGCAAACTGATAGCAGTCAACTCCCTTATTCTCCAGGAGAAACTTAACCTCCATGTGGAAGGTCTCATGGCCAGTGTGTGGCAGAGAAAGAACAGCTACATGAGCCTGAAATTCGTGCTTGCCCAGTGCTAGTCTGATTCTGTTTCTTTCATTGTGGGCTATACTTGACTCCACATGCTTATAGTTGCAAGTGTTTATATTTAACTAGGTAGTCTTCTATCTCATGTGTCTTCTTTCATGTTCCTGCTTTTCCCAGTCTTACTCATCTTTCAAAACTCAGAGAAAGCCCCATGTCCTTCCTCCATAATTCCATCATCCAGTTTTTTCCATTCCAGTCATCCTTTATCTAATGGCTAGGGATGCCAATGCTCCCAGATAGAAATTAGGATTGCAGAAATCCCCATTACCCACTGGTTGCTGCCAGTGATTGGCTTCCCTTACAACTTTCTCTTCCCTGCCTTTTTACCTTTTCCTAGGGATCCCTCCTTATTCTTGCTATGATTGGAAAACATTTTGAAATATCAAGAAAACATGTTTTATTTGTCTTCCACATTGCTTCCTTTTCTTTCCCTTCATTCAACTAGTTCTCTGATTCTATTATTGTCCTGCTCCAGGTGAAGAGCTGAGGTAGCCTATACCTGTTTCTGATTTTTTTTTCTTAAAAGATTAAATACTTCAGAGAAGGTAGAATGTTTTCCAAGATAAGTGATGTAAGGGTATGGTCTAAAAGGAGCACAAGAAGGAATGTGAAAAGAGAATCTTTCCCCATAATAGAAAGTTTTTCCAAGCTCGTTTGGAACTGGGGGAAGAAAATCTGGAGGTCCCAGAGCAATGAGGCTCTGGTCTTTAAATCCAGGCATTACTACTGCTAGTTAATAGCAAGACGCCCCCCCCCCCGCCCCCGCCCAACACACACAATTAAAAAGGCAAGAGAGTATGTGAGCTCCAGGCACAGAATTCTCCAACTTATTAAAAATTCCTAAATCCCAAGTATGAATTGGAGGTAACATAGAACCTGAAAACCTAAGAAATCATATACCCAGGAATAATGGATGTCTCTGAGTTAATCTATATAGATAGATGATGGGGTGTCGGCATCTATTCAAACCTTCAATCTACACATAAGATCCTAGAATCCTATATTGCACTAGGGAAATTTTAAGAGCAACTAAACTAAATTTTCCAAAACCTAGTGGAACGGAGAATCATATTTAGAAATGAAGGTGAGTTAAAGAAAAATAAGAAAATATATTTTCTTATATACTGGAGGTGGTACTCTGAAATGTATCCCTCTGTTTTACCTTGCTAGATTCTAGAGTCAATTCAGAATTGTAGGGGCTGAACTAACTTCTGTGGATGATTAGGACCAAAAGGAGGCTACAGGTAAATAACACCCCCTAACCCAGGCCTTTCTTAGCCCAGTGGCTTTGTAGTATCCTGGTGTCAACACTGGTCTTAGCAGCATTCTGGGGCCTCATTCATTCCCTTTGAAGAAACCATCATCACCTCATCACCCATGAAGCTCTGTGATCTTGGGTAGTGTCTCCATTTTCTCATCTGTACATAAGAGTTAATAATTGTACTTACTATTTAGAATGTTTTTGAATATCCAATGAGTTAATACATGCAAATTATCTAAAACACCATGTGGTAATCAGTAAATATGACTTATTATTATTATTTTTTATATTAGTGTTCTATCCTCTCAATGCTCTCATTGCCTGGATAGAGATGGCATAAGTGTTCAGTTAGTTCTTTGAAATGTAAATTATTCTGCATATATTTTGGCTTTTTCTCTAGGGTTTAAGCTACAACATGAGAAAATACACTGAGGGAAAAGGAGATGGGTATGGAAGTAGAAAAAGAAAAAGCCTTTTCTTCTGTATCTTCCTTGCCTTCAAATAAGCATTAAAAAAAAAGCAAACAAATCTTAAGAATTCTTAAAAGAACTATGCAGTCCTTTCAGGGATGTGCTAAAAGGAGAGAAAAGTTGTGAGGCCAATCCTGGGATACAGCAAGATGAGAATCCCATCCTTTTCTTAGCGTACATAAATGAAAAACAACTTTGTAACCGGGGACTGGCCAGGCCAAACCATGTCCCCAAGCATTCACACAGACCAGAACCCTCAATTTCTCAAAATTCGTCACCATCATGCTCTGATACTTCCCTATTGTGCCTCAGTACCTACTTCTACACGTCTACAGGCCCTGCCCTGCTGAAGCTCTGAGTAGAAATGAAAGTGGCCCTAAGGACTTGGAGTTAAGATAACTTCCTACCCACAACAGCAGGCAGAGACCCATTCCTGGAGATGCAAATTTAAATTCTGAATGCATTACCCCACAGAAACATTGCTTCGCTTTGTATTTAGTTTCCATAGTGTTATTAGGACATTACTGTAGTTCAGCTACATTATGACTTAAATAGGCTTCTGTGAGTGGCTTGGGAACTAAAACACCCTATCTAAAACACAATTCTACAGGAAAAATGCCTCCCAACTTCAAAAATGGACTTGTAAATCAAACTTCCTTTCAATGTATGGAAAGGAAACTATTGGTAATAGCATGTGTTATGTTTTTATTTAAATGTGTCTTATAACTCCATGTAAAATACTAAGACGTAGATTTCTCCAGCATTTCTTTATAATACTCTACCTATAAACATCCTCCAGCATATATACACATGGTCAACATAGTATTTTTTACATAGGTATTCAATTAATTTTGGCTGACACTGACTTATTAGGCCTGCCAGAGCTGGCTGTTCTAAGGGATTGCTCTCTGAATCACCAAAACAAATTCCCTTGTTAACCAAATTGTTTTGATTGAAATTTATTTTTCCCCAAGTTATTCTTATTTCTAATATCCCAAAGGAGACAAACACACACACACACACACACACACACACACACACACACACACACTGTGTACCACACTTGCTAGGAACTACTTGCTTAAATAAAAGCAAAGGGCATGAGCAGTACCAAGCACTGTGTAATCTGAGTATTGGCTGGTGTGAGAAACCACTAGGAATTACCTCTAATGATATTTCATTTCCTGTTCTTTTGAGAAAGGGCAAAACCATCATGGAGGTCACTTTCGACAAACCTGTTTGTTTTTCCCTTCCTGGTGTTTATCTCCACAATTGAGACCCAACCTCCTCTCATTTCCTTGGCTTAACACCACCTCTCCACCTTACCCTTTTCCTCCTCCTCTTTCTTTCTTTCTTTTTTTTTTTTTCTTTTTCCCCCCCTTTTAAAACTCTAATGACTAGAATAAACCAAAATGTCAACATTTGCAATTCTGGAGCTTCATTTAAGCAATAAAAATAATAATTAAAAGGGTAAAACCTTAGAGAGATTTCTTCATTTTATATGGTTTGCCAGCGATGATACACATTCAAAAAGCCAGTAAAAGAATTAATTAGAAACAGCCAAAGCTCAACAAGCTCTGCAAGTTAATGAAGCAGAGAGGAAAATGTCATCTTTGAGACCCAGAGCTGCATTGGCTTGGATAATATCCACTCCTGCCTTACTCTCCTAACTAAACCTCTTTTAATCTCTCCTTGAGAAATCAATGCTAATGACACGGATTTACCAAGAAATGACAGCAGATAATACCACGAGAGCTGCTCCTGTTTAATGTAACTTAGTTCTGATGGGAACACTCAGAGTTTCATTCTGACAGCAAGTTGTTGTTTGGCATGCTCCTTATGGGACTGAAAATAATGGAAGAGCTTTGTTTTATTTTATTTTCATTCCTTCCATTGTGAGTTTGTTTTTTTTATATTGCTCCCTCTATCCCTCTTTCCAAATCAGCTTTTTCTTCTCTAGCCATGAGATTCCCACTCCTGCCATCCCTGTCCACGATCTCCAATCCAGTTTGATTTCGTCTATCATCTTTGGAATGCTTCTCTGATGGCCATAGGTCTCACAGCTGTATACGTGGTTGCTTCCCCATGTCTCATACACAAGGTGGTTTGTGTGCATACACCTACTTATTTGTGTTTCTCTTTCATTTGTCTGTTTCTTTGGTTTGCTGTGATCAAAATACATAGGGTATCTTAAAAATATGTGTAGAATACACAACTCATTTACATTTAAGGAATATCATTATTTTACTTTTAAAAGCATACATATAATGTTCATATTACACAGTAATACTGGTCTTAAGCACATCATACTAACAGAGACAAACACCCTATATTCCACAGGGTATTTATTGTACATCTAAAGAACTGGGAGCCATAAGGAAGTAAGTGCATCTATTTGGCCACTTACTAGATAAGTGACCTTGGGAAGGAAATTCACTCCTTCTGAGGTTTTCTATTCTGTAAAGAGATGTGAATCATATCTGTTATGCATTCATCATTCATCTGTCCATAAGAAATAATAAGAAAATGTAAAGTGCTTGGCATATATTTGGTCTCCAATAAACTTGCTTTATTCCTTATTCCCTTTTCTAGTTCCTTCTGTTGGAATTAACAAAATAATACTGTATTACACCTTTGTGTGAGAATCTATCAGTATTTTAATTTTAAACATGGCCACTGTGGCTACATAGGCTTCTTTTTGGGGGCATAAATGTGGTAGCAGTGTCAAACACCCCTCCAATGACAGAGATATCAGAGCAAGCAATTTGTCCGTCTTCCTCTTAATCTGAGGCTCCCTAAGTGAAAATGATACTTGCATGGAAGGATTAACTAATGAAAATACAGCATTTAGTTCTATGGGCTTTCTAAAGGTATTATCAGGAGCAGATTTAGGTTTTGGGGAACTTAAAGCTTACACAACTGGGGGCTTCTCTTTTAGTAGAAAGAATACAAAACTGGATACAAGACAATGGATGGGGTCCTGAAGCTCAAAGTTCATTTAGTCTCACAGAAAAGAACACATCACAGGATTACCTCCCCACCACACACATACCACACCTTACCACCTATTAACGGGCATTAGGTGAACCCCTAAAATTTAGTGACAACTCAGAATCTGGTGACAGAGTGAGAGGCTGGGGTGTCCTTAATGTACTGAGATCAAGTGTCTGTCACCTCATGAAATGTGACCTAGGACTTTCTTAACATGAAATTCAGTTCGGTTTTAGAAAAACAAAGCAGAAAGCTTCATTTCTGGAACAACTGAATACGTAAATATTTAGCCAGATATTTATGATTGTGTAATAATTTCTTATGTTTATATAAATGCGAAGAGGAAACAAATAGAATGTCACTGATGGAAAATTCTAGAGAAATGGTGGGGTTGGGAGCATGTGACTTTAGATTGTAGGATCAGGGAGAGCAAAGTTGAGACCAGAAGGATGAGATGAGTCAGCGATGCCAAGAGGTAGGGGATGAGAAAGCCCAGCAGAGGAAATAGGTAGCACAGCACTCAGAAGCCTGGAAAGACTGAGGAATGCATACAGGAAAAAAAGGTCAAATGGTATCAGGTGAGTTTAGAAGAGTTGTATCTCAGCTATTTAACAAAATGAAAATTGCAATGTAAGCATCAGAAGGCAAAAATGTCCTTTGTTTATTATCTTCACTCCTTCATTGAATTCTGTTAGAGTCTATACACTGTCTGCCTTTCTATTACAAAATGAGTTAAGGGAAAACATGATAGTGGATTCTGAAATTTAGGTGCACAGCTATATTTATAGTGAATACAATGATTATGTAAAGTCTAAAAACTCTGAAACTCTAAACTAATTAGTTATTCCAAGAAATACATGCTAGCTTAAATAAATTCACTGAAAATAGTTGTGATACCTTTCACTGTTTCTCAGAAAATTGAAACAACTAGATTGTTGGTGGACATCAGCGTTGTTCAATTTCTCTCTTTCGGCCTTTTAATTACACCTTCTTTCATCAGTTATGCAGCCTATAATTCAAGATTCAAATGCCATGTTCTCTTAAAATCTTACATGAGGCTGGGTACCCTTCAAGCCACATGACTAGTAGTTATTTTCTATCAGCCAAATTTGGAATCAGGGGTTTGACTCTCGGGACATCAACACGGGAGAACACAGGAGTTGCAAGGGTGAGTGCTGGCTTTATACTGGAACAGAATTTAAAGAGCTTAGAGGGTGGTAGCATAGATATAATGTGGCAGAAATACTTTGCTGTCCTTCTTCCCTTGTATTTTATTGTGTTGTTATCAGTTAGCAATGATCTAGCCAAGGACTACATTCCCCAGTCTTCTTACTCCTACCTCATAGATCGAAGGAGGGGTTGACTGGTTTTTATCAATAAAATATGAACCCAGGTGATGTAACTTCTGAAGCAAGTTAAATAGCCAATATTTTTTCTCTGCCCTAATTTACTGGCAGAAAACGCAGGCCCACTGGATGCTGGAGCCAGTTTGGACAGTTACCTGAGGAAGAGAGAAGCATCTATGGTGTTAAGCTGCTTAAATTCTAGGGTTTTTTTGTTATAGCATCTTGCATTGCTCAATTAATATATGGAGTCTTCAAAATTATTGATCTATAGCAAACTCTGTTGACTATGTAGCCTACTAGAGGGGTAAAATTAAATTTAAGAATTTCGTTTTGTCCTTGTTTTCTCTTCTTGAATGAAGGAGGTGGCAGAAAATCTTCTGGAGATGGATGAAAGTGGCTTTCCCTGAAAGGTAGGTATGGAATTTATTGGAATGATTTTAGAAGACATTCATAGAAAAGTTAATTGCTCCAAATTCAAATTCATTTAGCCTCCCACAGAATGACAAGGAAGTACATACACAGCACAAGAACTTTAGAAGGATATCTTGCTCTTCTTGAGAGCATGGATTGATTGGCAGGCAAAGGATGACTATTAATGGGTTCCTGACGTGGTTGTTAGTGGTCCTGAAACAAATGGAGTTCCAAGAGCCTGTCTGTGCCCTGGCAGATACAGAAATGGAACTATAAACAATGTAAGCAAAATATTAGAACTTTCTAAGAGCTGCCACCAATGCAGAATGCTTGGCTGAGTTTCGCATGAGTAGGACTGTCCTCTCTGCAAAGCCATGGCAGCCTGATTGGAGTATCTGCAGTGACCCAGCATAAGCTGGTGAACTGTATATGATCCATTTTTAACAGCAATGTCATGTGACAGCAATAAATTGTGGCAGTGGTAGACTGATTAGACTCTAGCTCTCTACCAATTATAAAGTGAAAACCAAACACAGCCTCCTCTTAGGACTGTGTGTCCCCCTTGAGTGTTACTGATAGTCAATAGGGAGACACTAGACTTTCTGCCAGTAAGGTAGCTGGGCAATTGAGCCATTTGTATATTTCTTTTATAAAGAAAATATGGGAAGAATCCTTACTATTTAATCCATTTGGAAAATTTTCAATGCATAATATTCCTAATATTTGTATAACTTCTTATAATTTAAAAAGGATTTTCACGGGCTTTATTTTATTTGACCTTCTTGGCAACTCAATAAGGTAGATATTATCATTTCAATTTCATTGATAAAGAAACTATGGTTCTTTGAGATAAAGTAACTTGCTCAAGATTACACTAAATTAAGAGGTGAAGGCACAATTCAAATCGTGAATCTTATCTAACCTATAATCTTAAACTTTCTCCTTAAAACTATGATGTAACCAACTATAATCCAGATAAACAATGTATCAAAATTTATTCTTAAATCATTTTGTAACTTCCTATACCTCTCTCTGTGGATCCGTTTCTCCACTATCTCCTCTGATTCCTAGCAAAGAAGAAGCTATAACATCCTTACTCCCCTTTCCTGTTCTATTTATTTCTTTCCAAAATATGGCTAACATCTAACTGCAATTGATTTAAGAATTTTAGTTAAGGTGAAAAGTGTCTTCTACATACACTCACCCCCACATATACACCACAGAGATACCTGATTTAATGCAAAATAAGCTCATTGTTTGAATTCTAGTTTGATAAATAATTGATAAGTTTGGACCCTTGAATAAACTGAAAATGAACAATGACTAAATACTTATGTCCAGCTCCTATTATATCAGATTCAGATAAAGTTCATGGAGCTGAACATGGTGGCAGATGAGATAGAAAGCAAAAACATTTTTTTTTTTTTAAATCACAGCGTTTCTTTTATCCATGCATGAAGGAGAAGTCAAATATGCACAGGAGTTTTGGGTCATTTCACCCTGAAAAATCACAATAATTTGCAATATTCAAGTTTACTCATTTGGTGGTTTAGCCACTGTCATGAATTCTAAAATTTTCCTCTCAAGGCTTACCTTCTAATTCCTTCACAAACAAAATAGTTAACTAGTATGTATTTTTCCCATGGGATATGGGTGGCCCAACCAGGATATATACAGAAATGCTGGATTCCTTCTATGCCAAAGAGCTGATGGGATATTTTTTTCCTTACTGAAAAAAAAAATTATTCCATATCAGCATCAGAGAATGGTCCCCATGCAGCAATTTCCTCAAATAGTGACCCTTTGGGAAATGATGGTCATGAAACTAATTTACGAAAGCATGAAATAAATATTAAAATAGAAACACTGAAGGTTTAGCCTCCTGCAGGTTCTCAGAAAGTTGGAGTAAATATTTACCTTGACTTTTCTGCCATGGAATTACTTTGTGAATCTTACCATGAAGAAGATGACTTTTTTCCAGTTATTCTCAATAGCATTTCTCTCAGGGTGATCGCTGCCTTTTATTTTTCACACTCTAATGTTATATTGAAAATGCTGTAAGCGTGCTTACATACTGTTGTGAATTCAAAAGGGTACTTATGCCAAGAAACAAAAGACATTCTCTTTCCCTATGGCTTCACTACCCTTACTTGGGAAACTGGTAAATTGGTCCTTTATGAGAGTTTCAAGATGAGAAAAATTAAAATGTGGGGATTTATACATTGGGGGTTGGGAAGAAGTCTTGGTTTTATAAAATGAATCTTTTCATCTGAGTCTACAGGACAACAACCCCATAAACTACAAGTGAAAAGTCCACGTTTGTCAGAATTCTTTGTCTATGTGTATAAGTTGACAGACACCTGCATTAATGGATTTTTTACACTGAGTAGAGGGGTTGTCTTGAAGTTAGGGGCAGCTGTGTACTGTCTTTGGAAATTTGATCAACCTGTTCATATGCTTATACCTCTGCTCATAAATGTATAAGATTATGGGTCTAATGTATATTTGCTTATATGAGTAATATTTAATCTGCTGTGTGTGTGTGTGTGTGTGTGTGTGTGTGTGTGTGTGAGTGTGTGTAAAGGCCTTCCTTTTGGCCTTTACACTTTCTTCCTCAATGGTTCCTCAAGTTGTGTCTCCTATGGAACTGAGTTTTTGAGGCATTTCAAAGAAATGGTCACTTTCTAAACCAAACCAAGCATTTAGTACTACTGCTTAATATTTAAGCTAGTCAGTTATTAGGTATAACATATCCAAATATGTATCGCTTTTCTGCAGAGAGAAGAGAAACTTCCTCCGGAAGAAGTTAACTCTTCAGATAATCCTTCTTCAATCCTCCATGCTTTGTTATTTTTAGCTTCTTATCTATAGGTTCCTAATATCAGCATTGAAATGAGCCAAAATAACCTAACACAGACAAGTTTCTCAACACAGCTGTCCTTAGTTTTTGCCTAATATCCCACTCAGAGCTCAGAGCAAAGCAATATGGCATTTAACTGAATGACTCCACAAAAATTGCTTTCACAAAATCTTCCAATGGTTTCATATTTAGTATATCCAGTATATTTATTTGTATTTTATTCTTTCATGCATTTGACACTATTGACACCTCTCTTTTTCTTGAAGGGTTTTTCTCCCTTTGGCACCTATGTCTCCAAACTTTTTTTTTTTCCTTCTATCTCTCTGGCTTCTACTTCTCGGTTTCCTCCATTTTCTCTATTAATGTGCTTTTTGTTTGTATGTTACATCCTTCAGAGTTTTTCCTCTCCTCCTCTCACTGTAAATGTTTTTCCTAGATAACCTCAATTCTACTCCCACTGAGTCAAATATTACCTTTATTACTACCTAAATATCTTCTCTGAAATCCAATCACATAAATATCCAACTTCCAGCTAAATCTACCCTCATGAATATTCCATGAAACTTCAAACTCTACTTGGGTGTACTAGAAAGCACTATATTCTCCTCCTTTCTTCCCAATATGTTACATATTGAATGTTATGTCCTCTCAAAATTCATTTATTGAAACCCTATCTCCCAAGGTGATAATATTTTTTTTTACCCTTTTTTTTTTCAACGTTTATTTATTTTTGGGACAGAGAGAGACAGAGCATGAACGGGGGAGGGGCAGAGAGAGAGGGAGACACAGAATCGGAAACAGGCTCCAGGCTCCGAGCCATCAGCCCAGAGCCTGACGCGGGGCTCGAACTCACGGACCAGGACCGTGAGATCGTGACCTGGCTGAAGTCGGACGCTTAACCGACTGCGCCACCCAGGCGCCCCCCAAGGTGATAATATTAGAATGTGGTGCCTTTGAGAGGTGATTAGAATTAGATAGGATCACAAGGGTGAAGCCCTCCTAATAGGATTATTGTAAGAGTCGCAAGACAACCTCTGCAGTCTCTGCTGTCCATCATGTGAGAATATAATGAGAAGTTGGCAGTCTACAATCGTCACAGGGCCCTCACCAGAACTTGACCATACTATAGCACACCGATCTCAAATGTCCAGCCTCTAGAATTGTGAGAAATAAATTTCTGTTGTTTATAAGCTCCTAGTCTATGGTACTTTGTTATAGCACCCCAAGGAGACCAAGACACTATCCCAGTGAATGGCCCTTTATCCATTTAGGTGTCCCAGAAAAAATCCTGATGACATCTTTATCCCCATTCCCTGCCAATCACACAATCTTGTTTCTCATGCCTGTTTAGAATTCTACCATATATCTAACTTTCTCCATCTCTACAATCAAACCTTTAATTCAGATCTCCATCATCATTCACCTGGATTGTCATATGATCCCCTTCACTTTATGTTCCATAAAATGACTTTATAACAAACTCCATAAAGTGACAACTCAAACTTGACTAAGACAACCTCTGCCAAAACCTACTATTAGCAAGGCACACTAGCCTTATGAGAATTTTCTCTCCCCAATTTTCTCTTTGTTCTTAACCCTACAACCTCACTCAATTCTCCATCTGAACTGTCCTACATGAATTACCATATATGCAATATGCTTTTCTTCCCTTCTAGGCCTTTGGGTTATTTTTGTTCAAAACTTGGATTACTTTCTATCCCCCCAACACATACCATTTCTTGACTATTCATCTTTAAGATATAGCTTACATATCACCTCTTCTGGGAAAATTCTTCTGTTTCCTCCAAATAAATGCCCCTGTATAAGACTACCTTAACTCTGTGTTGACCATGTTTATTTACTTGGCTATTTTCTCAACTGAGATGCAAGTTTTAGAGGGAAGGTCCTAGTGCCCAGCAGAAAACGTGCATAAAATAGGTATTGAAACAATCTGTATAAATGAATGTTTAATATGTATTTATAATTCCATTGCATGTCTATAAATATCCTTTTTGTACAGGTCAGGAAAGTGAGGTTTACCATGGTTTAATGTGGCTTAATACTGTACATTGCATGGGTCTCTTATTATATTGTCCTTTATCTTCTAATGCTTGTAAACAAAATTAATGTATCTCTTTGATAGCTTTCTTTAAAGCTGCTAGTTCTGCAGATTTTCACAATAGACTTATGTACATATGTCTGAGATTGGTGATTACTTTGGTAACAAACTAGTATTTACCACAATCTAGAGTATCATTCTTTTTTTTTGTACTCCTCTCCCACTCTCATAATTGTTATTTCCACAAAATTCCCCAAATAGCTGTGTTACTACTAGAGGATCTACTTATATGTGTAATTTTCCAGGTGATTCCAATGAGAATAGATGGGCTTTCCTTTTCCAGGGTTGTTTTCTTCTTAATCATTGAAAGGAAGACTGTCTGCAAATATCTGCAGTTTATTCATTTCATAGTTTTCCAAATGGAGCACTCAACCACTTTTATCTTCTGGGCTTAGATGTAATCAGGTTATTATTAAAGAATGGTTACTACTAGAGTAGGGGCTGTTTCACAGAAATCATTTCAGTGAGTACCAATATTCTTTTGATACCCATACTTTCTTTTTCTGTATGTTAATGAGTTTAATTGTTATCACAGAACTTTCACACTAGGAAGAACTCCAGAGATCACATATTTTAATTATCTTTTCTTCTTATTTTTTTTAATTTTAAAAGCAAATAAACTAAAACTTCAGAATATAAATTGCATACCTGTTAGTGCTTGAATCAAATTTAGAACTCTCAACACATTCAGTAAGACTGAAAGTTGCATGTGGATGTCTATGACACCATATCAAGTCTATTTGTCATCTTTTTTTTGACTTCTGAGTAACATTCAATCAATTGACTATGTACCTCTCCCTTCTTAAATTTTTCTTTAACCTCTATTGAGTACACTTTGATTTTTTTGCAGTCTTCCTAATGACTGCACCCTAACTCCTCTTACAGGATTCTTCTCTACTGTCTTACCAGGATTCTTCTCTACTGTAACACATTATGTAAGGAGTTGGTATCACACATTATGTAAGGCTCAGTTTAGTGTCCTTTTGTCACTCACTATTGCCCTAGGCTTATTATTCTTCCAGTGCTTTTGAACTTGGTAATGGAAATATGGTCTATGCAGTTACACAAAGAAAAACTGTAAGGTTTTCTTCTACATCTTCATTTTCCTATTTCCTCACATCTAGTATATCACTGATCCAGTTTATTCTGAGTCCTGAAAAACATTGCTGAACAGATTCTCTTCTCTTTATCTCCACCATCACAACCCTATTCCAACTCACCAAAGTGTATTTCTAGGACTACTGCAACCTCCTGGTTGACACTATTTCACCTCCACTTTTGGCCCCTGGCCACCCATTCCCAATACAGAGCTCAGAATAATCTTTAAAGCACCAGCTCCCTTCACATGCACAAATAATATATACTCCCTCCCCCCCACACAAACATACTCATATACCACATAAACTTAAAATCCTTAAATGGTTTTTCATTATCTCCATAATATAAATCAAAATCTTCATATATATTACAGTCAATTCAGTTTACTCCCCACATCCCTCTCTTGTCTCACTTAAATTTTCTCCATATTTCAGCTGCTGTATTCTTCTTCTATGTTTTAATAATACATGCTACCTTCTGCATGATTCAACTCTTTTTACATGTTGTTCCCAGTGTTTGCAACATCTTTCCTCAGCTTTATTTCTTTTTTTTTTTTTTTAATTTTTTTTTTCAACGTTTATTTATTTTTGGGACAGAGAGAGACAGAGCATCAACAGGGAAGGGGCAGAGAGAGAGGGAGACACAGAATCGGAAACAGGCTCCAGGCTCTGAGCCATCAGCCCAGAGCCCGACGCGGGGCTCGAACTCACGGAGCGCGAGATTGTGACCTGGCTGAAGTCGGACGCTTAACCGACTGCGCCACCCAGGCGCCCCTCCTCAGCTTTATTTCTACCATCCTTTATTTCTATTTGGCAGTACAGCCATTATGGTCATTATAAAGTTGGTGTGAATCAGGTAGACAATATACAAATTTCAGCTTCACCATTTGATAGCTGTACAACTACAAATTATTACATTTTGTTTTTTAATCTCCTCACTCAAAATATCAGAATAATAATACTAACTAGTTTTTAGGGTTATTATGAGAATTAAATGGATGAATTCACAGAAAGTGCTCAGAAGAGTGCTTGATACTCATAAGCACTCAATAAAAATATACATTATCATCACATTCAGTACCATTGTTTATCATCATTTGAGCATCATCATCTTCATCATTCGGGTGTAAGAATTTCCATTAGAAACCTTTCTTGACCTCTAAACTCAATCAGGCTTTCCACTTTGTGTCTCTGCTTCATAGCTTTTATCACAGTTGGTGAAAGGAAAAGCATATTTCTCCCTTATCAACCTATATCTTGTATGAAGTCAATAATCATGTCTTAGCACATTTATAGCATCTACTGGACATTCAATAAATATGTTAAATGAATGAATAAATAAATGTCATACTATCTAAACACTAATAGTGATATACATTGTTAAACCAATGCTTTATATATGTCTATATATCTAATACAGTAAAACATTCTGGTTAATATACCTCTAGGAAGTTCAAACAAGGTTAAGTGTCAAATATCAAATGGAGAATCACTGATAATATGAGAACTAATTATCTTAAAAAGGGTTTATGCTCTTCATTCATCAAATTAAAAAAGTAACAGAAGAAAAAAAGCCTGGAAATTTCAATCAAAGAAGACTACTAGAATGGGAAGAAGCACTAAATCTTGAAATAAAAATATAGTAGATGATGGAAGTACTACTTTTCAGGGTCTAATAAGCATGTAAAACTCAGTCCAAGAAGTCATATATGATTCATATATGATCAAAACACAGATTTAAAAAACTTTCAGGTATATCCATGTATGGTAAGTAACCATAGATAAATGACAGAAAACATGAATATTTACAAAGGTATTCCCATTATCAAGAACAGTCTCACATGCTCACAAATCATACTGGTTTAGTCTGCCAGTGTTCATCAAAATTTCCTCATCACATATGTATCTCAATTTTTAAAAACTGCTGCATGCACTCCCGATAGATAGATAGATAGATAGATAGATAGATAGATTTAGGAAATTTGTAACACAATCCATTAAGGCATAAAAATAAATTATTAAAACTTACTAGTTCATTTTTTTCTCACTCCAGTTTTGGGGGATCTGTTTTATAATGTGTATAATATTTTACACTAAGATTTGTGTAAATAGATAAATATTGATAGATAGATTTAGATTTATCTATGTAGATAAATATTAATATTTATTAAATATTAATCTAAATATTATTTAGATCTATCTAGTAAGTTTTAATAATTTATTTTTATGCCCTAATGGATCATGTTACAAATTTCCTAGGCTTGGTATGCCACATTTTGAAGACTCCTGGAGAAGCACGTTGGCAGTGGACTGGAATGTGCCCCAACATGATCCAGAATGACATTTTTTTTTTTTACCTTTATCATTGCCACTTCTCAGCAGAATCTTTTCCAAAGATGTTAATTCCTTCATTTCTTTCTTAGCTCTTTTTCCACTTTCTACACGTCTCTGATGAAAAAAGTCATTTAAACTTGAGAGCTGTGGTACGTTGCATTCAATATCAGGAATTTATTAAAAAGTATCAAGCCTGTACTTTCCTCAAATTAAGATACTCCTTGTGGTTCATTTCCAGTGATAGGTAATCCCCATCTCAAATCACTTTGCTGGGAACATTGGTATTTGATAAATACATTTGCAGGGAGCAGTTATCTTCAAACTCCACTCTCATCAAGCATTGTCCCACCACAAAATATGATCAAAGATTAAGGACTCTGGGGACTCATGGGCTCTGAACTCATCAGCCTGGAATCCTACTATAAATTATCCAAATGAGGCACTTGGCAAGATTCTTAACTTATTGTGCTATTCGGAACACCTCCATTTCAATTAGAGGTAACCATGATACATGACAGCAGAGAACAAAACTAATAATTTTCACTGATGTCAGGAAAGGTTATAGGACTTGAGGGAATTACAGCAAGTGTTTCAAGAAATGCATGTTCACGGCAGCGTTTCTTAGCCATGTGTCTGCTTCTTGAATGAGATTTTATTTTAGTTTTCTGGTTCCTACCAGATGGGTTCAAAGAATAACCACACATAAAAGTCTTGTTGGCAGGGAACACTGGTATGCTAAGGACTAGAAAAGTAAATACTGGACCCCCAAATTCTGAATCCCTTAGGAGACCAGATGTGTCTCAATCCTGACTCTGGGCAAACAATGTGTAAGCAGAAGAAGCAGCTAACTATAATGTAAAGTCAGAAAAAGTAAAAAGATTCAAGGGTCACAAATATCTACTCCTCCTGGACAAGGAGAAATCTTGAAACCCCCACTTAATGTTATATCATGAAGCTGATTTTAACTGAGTATATCTGAGCAGTATACCACATTAGCTAACATAATAGTTTCCTAACTTTTCAAATTGTCCTGAGGATTAGCTTAGCTTCCCTGCATTTTTGAGATTTCCCTGAACAGAAAATGAATCAATTCCTTTCTTCTTTAAAAAAAAAAAAAAAAAAAAAAAAAAGTTTATTTATTTATTTTGAGACAGAGAGCAAGCAAGGGAGGGACACAAAGAGGGAGACAGAGAATCCCAAGCAGGCTCCGTGCTGTCAGCACAGAGCCTGACCCAGGGCCTGAACTCCAAACTACGGGATCATGACCTCAGCCAAAATCAAGAGTCAGATCCTTAACCAACTGAGCTGCCCAGGCGCCCCAGATCAATTTATTTCTAAGAGAACACTCTGGGATTTGAGAATCTAGGCATACCAAATATTAATAGAAAGCAGTCTGATTCATTGGTTTTGGCACAAAAATGAAAGTCATAAAAATCTGTTTTCTTGTCCTAACTGGATTAATTACCAACTTTATGACGTGGGCCTCCCTTTTCTTGACTCTAATTAAAATATTATATTCCCTTCTCTTCCCTCCAAATAGTGAATACTATAAGAATTTATTCATTTTTAATTAATTCAGTAAATACATATTCAGTACCTGCTATCTTGAAAACATTTTATTAACCAGTACAGAATAATAAAAAAATGAAAAAGACATTCTTCCTCCTTACCTTGAAGAGCTTTTGTATAGTCTAGCATAAGAGATATTATAACAAACAAAAACTAGCATCCCCTGATATGACATGATGAAAAAGGCACTTCACCTCTATCATATTCCTCCCAAAACTCCGTAACTTGAGCCTAACCATGAGAACTGTATCAGACAAACTGAAATTGAAAGACATTCTATAAAATATCTGACGAGTTCTCCTCAAATTGTCAAGGTCACAGAAAACAAGGAAAGATTGAGAAACTGTCACAGACCAGAGGAGACTAAGGAGACATGATGAATAAATGCAATGCGGTATTCTGGTTTGGATGCCGCAAGAGAATATTTTTTAAAAGGCAAAAGTGAAAAAAAAACTGGTAAAATAAAATAAAGTCTGAAGTTTAATACACCAATAATGGTTTCCTAGTTTTGATAAAATACCATAGTACTGTCAACGTTTGACATTAGGGAAATGAGGTAAGGGTTATATAGGAACTCTGTGTACTGCTTTTGCACTCTTCTAGAAATGTAAAATTATCCTGTAATAAAAAGTTTACCAAAAAATTAAAATCACAAAAATAACTATAATATAATAAAAGGTATGACAGTTTCTATAAGGTAAGAACAAATTTCTGTCAGGCTTTGCAAATGAGGGATATTACCTCAGAGTGAATGGAAGATGGATCCTTTTGCAGAGTCTGCAACATCTATTTTGGAAATTTACCCCAATGCTCTGCCAACACCCTCTGCAAACTCAAACCCCCTCGGGGATCAATTCTGAGTGTCTCAACCTTAGAAATAATGGGTAACTGTTTTTGTAGAATGAAAGACACAGAGATTTTGTATTCCTCTAGCTACAACTGGGATACTGAGGTAGTGGGGAGAGAATGCTATGGGAGTGTACACTGTGCAGACAGTAAGGGAGTACTCTCTTTCCAAAACAAAATTTTTAAATAATAAAAGCATAATTAAAAATTGATGTGCTTTTTATCACCAGCATCCACCAGCAATCTGAAACAATATCCATGATAAAATGTTTCTCCCCTTTGGGGTGGACCACTTGCACCACCAGCCTCCCACCTTTGATATTCCACTGCCAGACAGTTATGTTTCTGTAATAAAGAGTCTGGCTCCCTTTTCTGATGTTTTCCTGCTGACAGTTATTACGCTTCACTCTTCCCTTTCCCCTTATGTACCACATTTGGGCAAGCTGATGTAGAAGTCTAGGCACTCCCTTCTTTGGCACAGGTGGGAAGTTAAAATCATGCAATCTTCTGCACATTCTCATAAACCCTCATCCCAGCTCACTTTTCCTAAACAACACAAAAACCTAAAACCAAATTTTTTTGATCTCTCAATTTTCATATCTTGTTGAGAGCCACTTTGTTCTCCCCAGAAAGCCTCATTATGCGGGAAATAAACCTTTTCATACTTTCTTGGGATATGTGTGTATTTGTGCATGTGTGGTATCATCAGTCTTGAGAGTGAGGCAAATTTCATGCAGGAGTTTATCTTGTGTATATAAAGTGGCCACAACAAGCCCACAGAGTCAAGACCTGGAAATACCATTTAAGACATAATTACTAGACAGATCTCTTAAAGTGGAGATTATGTTGAGAAAAAAAAATCTACTATTCCCATCAGCCTCCTCCTCCTCTTTCCCATAAGTACTCTTTATACGTTTGCTTCCCATAAGTACTCTGGGCCTTCATCCTTCCTTAGGTAGGCTACTCTCTCTTTTTATTTAATCTTCTCAGGGTCCCTGTCTCATCATGTTAGGTTCCCTGTAGTAGAACCAGTAAACCTCATTCATCTTGAAATCTCATATTCCTCAAAACAAACAAAACTTTTCTTTACCTAGCTAAAATTGATTGCTTGTTATAATATCATCCATTGGTTTATCGTGGAAAAACATTGTGTCCTCTGTGTTAAGATATGAAGGTAAAAGACTAAGAAAGTGGCAGAGTGCTGCTCTATACCCCACTTGCAGAGTATATGCCATTGCAACTGATTATATTTCTTTTAGTTCCATTTGGCTTACAATACCAATCAAAATTACAAGAGTGGCAGTGAGTTTAACTCACCTCTGGACCCTTATTGGGAATCTGAGGAATGATTCACGTACATGTTTACACCTGCCAATGTCAGGTAGAGAAAGAGACCACTTTTAGTGTCACTCACTACTTCTTCGGAAATTATAAATAAGTCCAATAACACAGGTATTGGAGACAGAGAAAAAAGGAGTAAAGAAAGGTAGAAAAGAGTACATATACCTTAAAATTCAGTTTCAACCCTGAATCAGATGATTTAGGTAGAAAATGATGGAGGTATAATTCCTGAAAGGTTGATTCCATCTACTTTCAGAGACTGACTAGTAATATGAACTTTATAGACAATGAAGGTGTACTATTTTGGAGTAGGACAATTACCCTGCCGAAAATAAGTTCTATTCTCTTAAGATATTTTTGTTGTTGTTGTTAAATGAGTGAATAATAATGGGAGAAGACTCAGGAAATTTTTATAGTAATAAAAGGAATAATAGCTGTAAAAATAGAAACATAATTCCAGGTATAAGAAACATTGTATAGGCAGAAAAAATAGACCTTGAGAACTAATCAACATGGCTGCCAGGGTTTAAGCATGACTAACTAAAACAAGGAAAAAGGCAAGGGAAGGGACTGCTTTGAATACTGGAACACAGGAAGTGAGAAATGGGATAAGTTAGATAATAAATGTCAAAGTCCTCTAACAAATCAGAAGCATTTCCAAATGTGAGTTATCATTCTTGCATCTGTCTCATCTATTTATTATGCATCACCATTGTATATACCCTACCCAGGGAAAAGATTTGACTTCACAACAAATAGGTGGACGAGAAGTGCATTAATGGCATTACATTCGATATGGTAACTGCTAATGAAGTTGCAGTTTTGCTTCCCATAATGCTCACTGTGACACTTAAAATGCCCTACCAAACTGAGACATCCATGCCCAACTTGCAGAAGCATTAGCAGTTTTTGTCCTCTCAGGCTCCGGTCCTCGAGGACTATGACTTTTGTTACAATCCTAAAAATATGAAAGAGCACATTTTAGCATAAAAATAGCTCTTCTTCTTTGCCCACCAGCATCACAAAATATGGTGGAAGAAAAAGTGAAAAGGAGATTAATCTTTGGTTCTTAGAGTTGTGATGTTAGGTCTTTCATGCCACTTTTCAGAAGTCCATGAATGATTTGGTCATCAAAACACTCAGGGAATTATGTGACTCTTTTATTGGAGAGACACAGATCAATTGACTTGGAGGGAAGACAGTGTCTTCGAGTAAAGTCAACACAAGGAAGTTTTAAACCGTTTAGTTAAACAGTCAAAATACACGTACGTGCATTCTGCGCCTTGAATGTAAGGTTGATTACTTTCTTGTACACATAAATAACTAAAACATTTTTTGATAGTTACGGCATAAGGAAGGTAATTATGTGTTTCATATTTTTACCCTAGCTATGGAAAAAGAGATTAAATCTCCTATCGTGACTTAGGGGAATATATTACACTACATAGTACTTAAAGACACATTGTTTACACAATTAAGCATCTTAGTTTTATGAGTATTAGGACAGATATCTTGTTTTATAATTCTCTTAAACACTTAAACACAGTACCCTCCCCTACTATCATGGGACAGGACAAGGTAACTTTTCACTACATGTTTAGTAGAGAAGACGGATTAGGTAGTCAATTAGCCTCTTTTCCAAATTATTACCACTTCAGTAGCAAGAACAGTAGATCTGAGAACTTCTTATATTCATACAGTTTATAGAAAAAATAGTAATAGTACAATTTTATTGATTAAAGTGGCCCCAATTGTCATCTTGTCATTGAGACAACTTTAGGCAATGAACTGAGATGTTAGTAGTTACCAGCTTTGAACTGCTAGTATGAGATGATATCTAAAGAGGTTCTGGGAGAAGGAAATATAGATAGCTTTGCAAGTCTATTTTAAAATGGATCTGATATCAATAGATAAGTGTCTTATCTACCTTAAGGCATCACAGAATTTAAGAGACACTATCAATTTATTAATAATTCTTCAAGGAAAAGAGAAACACCAACACATAAAACAACTATATCAACTTCAAGAGACTGCTTGTGTTTAGACTTCTTGTCATTCCAAAATGTCTTTGAATAAGTTTTTCATGTTATATTGGCTCAACTACCTTGTCTAGGAGGATAATACCAACACATTGCCAGCTAGTAACAAACTTAATTTTTAAAAAACTTTTTCAAAGCCCACTCCATTTTTTTCCTACAAATATTGACCATATTTGAGTGTCTGCAATCTACTGGATTTGTAAGACAAATTCAAGTTTGTAACTGATGGTTTTGACCTTGGTGATGGCCTTGTGTTAGACTTCGCAAAGCTAACTAGACTCCAGAGCCAGCGCTATTAAACCTTACATTCACAGCACAGATAAGCAAAAATAAATAAATAAATGAAGGCCCGAGGCAGGCACAGGGCAGGGGTGGGGGTTTGGGGAAGGCATAAGTTGATGGCATGCTTTTCTGCGTCTGGGCTACATTCAAACTCTGCTTAGTTCTGCTCACTGCCACATGCCACTGTGCCTTCTCATCCCCCGTTCACACAACTATTGCAAATGGTATCATTTTGCAACTAATTTACTCGCTTAGTTTTGGCCATTAGTCATTCCCAATATCCTCAATCTGCAGGTAATTTTCCACATTATTAGTTACCCACCTGTCTTATTAAAGTGGACTTTCTGAAACCCTGTGTGCCTGCATTTTCTGCACCTTTAGATCAAGCAAATAATTGCCTGTACCTGGATGGAAGAATTTAATAGGAAGATTATAGTTGATTCCAAAAGTTAATAACTATAGCATCTGGTTTCCCTTTTTAACATTTAAATGATAAATTCAGTGTTCATGGAGAGAGAGAGAGAGAGAGAGAGAGAGAGAGAGAAAGAATAAGAATGAGTCAGCTCACTAGAGTCTAAAATCTTCTTAATCTTTCAGGTCAGGTTAAATATAGATGGGCAGAAGGTAGGTTTTAATCTCTCTGCTAACGTACTTCATCTTTGACCCTAAGGGACCCATCTTGATCACGTTAAAAGAAAGAAGCTCTTTTCATTGATAGGAAACTTAGCTCCCTGATAAGGAAGATGGCCAAGTCCTCTGTTTTCATGCAGCGTCTCTGATGTCTTTGGTTGCTCTGAATGAGAGACTACAGCTGCTTTGAGACGTCTTCAACTCATTTTCATTCACATCTCCATAAAACCATCTGCACAGGATGCCTTTTTAAATATTGCTGGGTGAAACTCAGAACATTATTTTCTAAACCAGGTCAGGAAAATCCAGCATGAAAACCCAAACTTTCAGCACTGAGGGCCAGGATTGCAATTTGCCATGAGTCTAAGGAGAGTGCCTCATTTGCAATTAAATTGACATTCATTTTTATCAAAAATAAATGTACCCAGACACAATATTTGCTTGGAGTTATAAGTTAGATTTTTAGCCTAAAAAGAGCTCCATATTTGCCCATAATGAAAACAGAAAGCCAATGTATTTCCAAGAATTGTCATACATGTTTTTCTTAACCAACACAATCATCAAATTCTGAGGCTCACAGGCCCCAATCTGGAATGGGTAAAATAGAGAATTTAACAATTACACAAACTTTTCATATTAAGGTACTTTCAAGTCTATTTAATCATCACCTAAAATTTCAGAAGTCTTTGATTTTCCATACCCATCTTCTAGAACTTTTCCTCCTACTCTTCTCAGCAAAAATGTACCCTCCTCTCCTAGTGAGGGATACTTACCAGGAAAGCGAACAACTTAACAGAGGAGAACTTATAATGACACTACCTTTTAGGATTACAGAATTTAAATAAACACCAGTAAGCCTATCCATGACTGATGTACAATATATTTATTCTCTCCTTGCAGAAAAAAAAAAAAAGTTTGTTAATCTTTGGTCTAGACTAGTATTCTTTCAGAGACTAGTGTAACACTCTACCCCCAGACACTCAATATGTTCTAAAAACACTCACATTTGAAGGACAGCTAGATCCTAACACACCCACATTCTAAGACATATCCATGGCCACATAATAGTAAATATTTTATTATGCTGAGAAATTGCCTCCAATGTTTAGGAAATATAGGAAAGTTTTAAACCTAAAGTTGGGGCAATAGTTCCCAGTGTCAGAAGTGCCAATATCAGATTAACTTCCCAAACCACTTTCCCTAAGTCAGATATCCATGCGATACAGGGAGGACCAAGGAACATTATCAGGATGGCTTATAATATTAACCTTAAATCCTAGAAGATCTCTAATCTTGTCCTTGTAAATTTTTGACACTTCATCAACTCAGTCTCTGTACATGAACATTAAAAAAAAAAAAAAATCAAGAGGCACCTGGATGGCTCAGTCAGTTAAGCCTCGGACTCTTAATTTTATCTCAGGTCATGATCTCACAATTCGTTAGATCTAATCCTACATCAGGTTCCACGCTAACAGCATGGAGCCTGCTTGGGATTCTCTTTCTCCCTCTCTCTCTGTCTCCCCTACTCACATGAACACACGTGCATGTCTCCACTCTTTCTCTCTCTTTCAAAATAAAAAAATAAACTTAAAAAGTCTTTCGTGAGACATCTTGTCCTCTCTTCCAAACCCCTTCATAATATGTCCCTTAAGACTTCAACATGTGCATAGAGGGTAGATTGACACATAGTGCGGAGTCACACCCAGTGCCTTCTTTATAAAAATCGAGTAGCATTTGTTTGTTTGTTTGTTTGTTTGCTTGCTTGTTTGTTTCCTCAGAGATACTCTAACTCCACTGGGATGGAAAGAGAAAGAAACACACACGTTTCATCATTCAGATCCCTTTCATCCAAAGAATCTGTAAAGTGAATGTGGACATTTTTCCAAATGGATTCAAATTACCTGTGCGGGCCTCTCTGGAATAAAATTCCAAAAGTGAGATTAAGCATAGCCCTTATGGCACTAATTGCCACACCCCAGGGAAAGCAGCTGCAATGTTCCTGATGCCAAGGAAGATATGGGGAATATAAATATTGAATTTTAGCCTACATTTAAAAAAAAATGTGTATTTATTTATTTTGAGAGAGAATGAGCAGGGGAGAGGCAGAGAGAGGGAAAAAGAGAATCCCAAGCAGGCTCTACACTGTGAGTACAGAGCCTGAATCTGGGCTCAATCCAAAGACTGTAAGTAAGATCATGACCTAAGCCAAAATCAAGAGTCAGATGCTTAACCGACTGAGCCACCCAGGTACCCCTACCTACATTTTTTTTTTTTTTTACATCTGATTATTGGCTTCCATTCATTCTAATCCATAAAGCATCAAAGTGTGAGTTTTCTGACTCACATAGGTTTATGGCTAATTCTTTTTTAATTATTAGACTTCAACACAACTAATATAACTTAACACATTTGACTGAGGTTGTTGGGGCATCTGATTACTTGGCTGAATGCATAACAGAAAAATCATTAGTTACAGGGCATTGTTTAGATGTTGTTACACGGTATGGTTTTGTTAATTGATGGGTATGGACATATGCCTACAGTTTACAGGTCTAAGCTTCCCCTCCCCATGTTCATAGGCTCATGGTAAAATGTGAGAATGAAGGAAAACCTAAAGTCTGCTTGTCTTCCCAAATGTGCCTATGTAGAAGTCTCCTTCTTTAAAATAATGCCATCCTTATTTCTGGTTCTCATTCCTAGAAATCTGTTTTTTTTCCAACTTCTTAAACTGAAGCAACCTGTAGCAAAGCGGCCTCTGACATCCTGCCAGCAGCCAAAACTGAGCAACTGTCAGCCAAAAACTGGGAGAAAAAGAACAGAACTTCAAATGAGAAAGCAGTTGTCTGGAGCCGCTGGGAATCCACTGGCATGGAACCAGAGGAACTAAAATCCACAGGTCTGTTTCCTGCATAAACAGGTGAAGACAGGGCTGGGAGAGGTGTGAAAATAGTTCTTCAGCCACACTTTATAATGTATGGTTCCCAAGGTGCCCTCCTACATCTGTTCTGCATTTTGGCAGGAAGGCATGCCAGGCGCTGACATTCTGCAGTACAACAGGCAGTTTATATAAGGAAAAAGTAGTTAAATCTTGGTTATTTCCTTCTTCAACATTAAAAGGATATATTTATTTTGAATTATTTCATTTCATTTTATTTTCAAATGAATTTAAACATAGAAAAAGTAAATTATTACCACCAAGCTTCTATTGGGTGGGAATTTTCAACTTAAAAAAAAAAAATGTGTGCTTCAAAAAGGAAATTAAATTTACACATAAAGCCTTGCATTTACATATGCCCTAGTATCTATAGTCTTTGGGGAAAATATTGTAATTTGATGAGAAAATTCTTTCCACTCTTTCATTTATTTCAGTGGGAGAGAAGAGACAAACATAGAAACAGAAACAGATACAATATCCTGTGCTAGAGTTATGCAAAAGGTTACACAAAGAGAGTAGTTCATGGCCTACATATAGAGAGTAGTTCAAGGCCTATGTTCTCCAGAATTATACACTTACAGAGTTGCCACTAGAAGTTCTCAAGGAAATCACTACATGGATGAGAGTCATCAAAGGAGCTACTCCAATAATGTGGCTGAAAAATGATAAACAAACAAAGAAACAAAAAACCATGATCAAAGGCATTAGTAATAATTTGGAGGAGGAGGAAAACATTTCAAGAGTATTTTGTTTTGTTTTCCCATAGTAGAAACAATACATGTTAACATATGTTCATTGTAGAAAAAGTAGATGTTAGACATTAGCCCTAACAAGGGGGAATTTCCACATTTCACCACCTGGTGTGTGGTATGTCTATATGTATCTATTTTAGAATCAGTGTCTAAAATGTAAATATATATGAACAGGAATTTATAAACTTAGAATTAGATACACAGATTGAGGTAGAAAGAATTATCAAGATTATTTGTTATTATCATCTCAATCTGATGAGATTAAGATGGCTCAGTCAGTCAATTAAGCATCGTACTTTAGCCCAGGTCATGATCTCACAGTTTGTGAGCTCGAGTCCCATCTCGGGCTCTGGGCTGACAACTCAGAGGCTGGAGCCTGCTCTGTCTCTGCCCCTCCCCTACTCATGCTCTGTCTCTGTTTCTGTCTCACCCTCTGAAAAATAAACATTAATTTTTTTTAAACAATATAGATAAAATAAGTAGGATTTACAAGCATGTTTTTGTCCTTAGTATTATAGCACCACAATATCTATAACACATTTTGTGTTAACAAATAATAATACTATTAATGCCAATAACATCTAATACATTTGAATATGTTCTATGTACCAGGTGCTTGGTTAAACACTTTCCTACATTGTTCCATTTAATATTCACAATAACCCCATGATTTTGATGCTGTTTTCTTCACTCTATAGTTGAGATGAAAAACCCAGGGCTCAAAGTAATTTATACAAGGACATATGACTAGTAAGTGGAAAGTCTTTATTATTATGTGGTTAATACTGCTTTAGGGTCCAAATTCTGAACTGCTAAGCTCTATGGCCTAAAATCAGTATTATTTATATTGTTTCCTTTTATTTTCCTTTCTTTCTTATTTTTTTCATGTAATTGAGTAACTTCTCCATAGCTACACTCTAAATTCCTGCATTTCAGTGCCATATTATATATCTTTTCTCTTCTATACTTCTACCATGCCCGGGAACAGAGATTTTGAAGGATTGCTCTGTTATTGGCAAAACTTTAAACATGGGTGGGATATCTACAGAAAATCTAAAATTTCAACTTTGACATTTTAACTACTAGACAAATGCTATCATTAGTTAGCATTTTACTCCTATCACTATGCAGCACATACTGCAACAGAAATCCAAATTTTCTGGCAAATTCAATCACTAGAAATGTTCAGAATATTTAATTCAAAGAATGGAAACCAAAGAATTTTGAAAAGAATTTGCTGTCACTGATATATTTTGGACTTTATTTTGTGTTGGCCCACATAACCCAAAACTCATGAGACTGAAATGAAAGCATTATCTCTCTTCTCTGAGTCTGATAATGCCTTTAAGGTATATAGGCACAGAGAGGCTTCTGTCCAAAGCAGGGTTAGTGTTTAACCTTCCCCAATCTATTCTGAAATATATGGGAATACAGCCAAAAGGGTGAGACTATATGAGGTCAAATATCCCATTCTGCTGATAATCACATTGGTGGTCTTGCTATCTATGTACCCAGTGATTCTCAAACAAGCTATGATTAGGTATATGAGGAAGACAAGCAAATTTCCCAGATCCCTTAAGCACATATTTATTTTTTGCATAATCTGTCTGTGAGTCTCTCCTTCTTGGATGCCAGCTGACATAGGTGGGCCCTTCCCTTTGACTCATTACCCCGAAAATAAAATTGCCATGGCTAAATTCCCCCACAGGTTACTCATGTCAGTGCCTTGACTACTCCACGTCTAAAAACACGTCTTGCCATCCAAGAGCCTGTCACCTCCTACCTTGACAGCAGCTGCTTATGTTGGGAGCACACTATTTAGTGGTGAGATTCTGATGAACACTGGGAAGAACAGTGACAAGCCTAAGTGCTGTTTTACACCCCATTTAACCAGGGGAGACACATCTGTTTATTTTCTTTCAGTGGAAGCACAAGGCTTAGTCTTTGTGACAAGGTCACAAGTCCAGCCCTAGGATTCCTTGTGGAGAGATAACCAAACTTCTCTAGACACTCAATAACAAAATGCCAACTGCGAGTTCTTCAAATCTCTATTTGTGTCCAAGGACACAATTGTGTCTGGCTAAGATGGAACAGGCCCAAATACAGAACAAGCATGAACAGTCCTCTTTTGTCTGCAGGCTCACAGTCTGTCCTGCTGTTAGCCCTAAAGTTCTCATTTGGCAGGAAGCCACGCTCCTACTTCGTGGGACCACTATTTTTCAAATGCAGAGATGTATACTACTGACTATAGGGAGCAAAATAATACATTTCCTTTTCCATATTTTGTTTAACTATGTGCTCCTCAAGAATCATCTCTTTACAAAGTGCATATGATTCTTCATATTCAGAGCTTAGTTATCAAATGGACCTTCATGATGCTTCACAGTAAGCATCTTATAGGCACTTCTAGGGACTCTGAAATCAATGGCCTGACTTTAAATCTAACTTCCATTATTCCAGTCTCTCATCTCTAGCAAGTCACTCCATTTTCTGTGCCTTAATTTCTTCATCTGTAAAGCAATAAAAATAATAGCACCTACCTCTCAGGTAAGTATGAGAATTAAACAAGAAAGTATTGATGAAGAGCTTAGAACCATTCCTGAGATAAAATTAGCTTATAAATCCTAGTTTGATTTTTATTATTATTGATAAATTTATGTCTATTATGTTTACCTTTACAAATTCCTATGAGTAAATATAGTAGCCCAATCTATATCTATTACAATTTGAAATAAAGACTGGCTTAAATTAGTCAAAACTTGTTTTAATAGAGAGAAAAAATACAAGTTCCAATCAGCTTTTTCTGCCACTAAATCTGTCTTACCTGGTTTTCTGTAATGGGAGATGATGTATTCCGAATTTAGAGAGGGCAGCAAGACTACCTTAACCAACCAAAATCTTCCTTATTTGAGAATTTCCCCATTCACCTGCATATTTCCTTTGGAGTATGGAGTTTTATGGTATGAATTACTACTAAGAGTGTAGTATCTAAGAGTGTCAGTTTAAACCTTACCAGTTTTTATACTAATATGTGAATGATTAAAATTTTCTGCTATCAAATTTTGAAAGAAAAATAAAAAAGAGCATGTCCTTGGTATTTATATTTAGAGAAGAAACAGTATCCACCAATGAAAGGAAGCATACAGAAATGGGAAATTCTCCTGTGAAAGAAAATCGTACAATCCAACTTTTGCATGCAGTCAATTTTTCCCTGAAAATACCTAGTAAATGCCTTTTTCCAGACACTGATCAGACTACACTTCCTTCACAGAGTTAAAGCTGGTTATGGTACCAATGAAAGGACTATTTTGGTCTACCTGTTTCACCACAGGATTAGATGATGCAATAATATCACATTCAAGTGAGAGAATTCTTCAGGGCCCTTTCATCCAAGGATCTGAGGTGCTTCATAAACATTAACTAATTCTCCTAGCACCTGTGTGAAGAAAAAAGTTCTATTTTTTTGTACTGGTTAGACATGCTACAGAAATTCCACCAGCATTTGGACAGAATCCAGGCTACAGAATACACCCAATCCTTTCGTATTAAGTAAAAAAAAATTCCCTAATTGGGTCCATGTTAAGGAAGATGAGGAAAGGGACAGTAATATTAAATGTGTCACAGAAAGAAGCCACAGCAAGACTCACAAACCCAAGGATGCAGCAACTGAGCTGAGTCTTCTCTGGGCACCCTCAGTCAAATCTATCCTACTGTGTGGCAGGATCATAGAGAAACAACAAAAAGAAAGTAAAAAGAACAAAATTAAAGCCCATTACAAGGCACATTATAAAACAGCTTTTCTGTAACCACCAACAGTCCCTATGCTTCACGAATCCTGATTATTGTATTGAATATAGACAGATATGTTTTTAATATTTTAATTCATTTCATCAGAAAATAAGGATTTGGTGATGGTGATGGGGTGGGGGTGGAGGAATTCTCTTGTCCTCTTTTTCTTCATTTTCTTACTCCTGTTACTGAACTATACCATTTGGCATCTCTGTAGCTAATCTTTTCTGTTGGTAGTATCTTATCAGTTCTTAAGACTTTTAGAAGTTTTCCTTAGAATCTTTTATGTATTTTAAGACACACTCTCTTAAATGAGATGTTTGATTTTACAGGAAATACAAATAACTTTCTTTCTAACTGTGACAGAGGTGGCAATTACTTGTACATGAATTGATGTCTCCTTAATGAACAAATAGAAGGGTTGCAATCAGAACTATCACCTAAATCCTTGTTTGTACCAATTTTTTTTTCTTTTGATAGAGATAGCGAGAGCCAGGGACGGGAAGAGGAGAGAGAGAATCCCAAGCAGGCTCCATACCTAGAGTGGAGCCCGATGTGGGGCTCGATCCCACAACCCTGAGATGATGACCCAAGAGGAAATCAAGAGTCAGATGCTGAAATGACTGAGCCACCCAGGTGCCCCTGCTTATACCCATTTCTACACTGGCAACCAGGCAGGAGTGGAAGGAGTCCACTACTCCAAGAATGAATGAATAGGCCTAGAAGGAGATAAACCTACATATATACATTTTTCTTTGAAGAAAATGAGAAATAATATTATGTTTTTATTTTCATTATTTTTAATATATATGTGTGTGTATATATGTATATATATGTGTGTGTGTATATATATATGTGTGTGTGTGTGTGTATATATATATATAACATATATAAATATAACATACATATATATTATATATATAACATACATATATATATTATATATATATATATCTTACTTTCATTTGAGGAACAGTAAAAATTTTCAGAAAACATCAGACTAAGAATAGAGACCCCTAAGTTTCAGCTCATGCTGCCCATAACTAGCTATATCTATGCTTCCCCAATTTGTTTAATATGTTATTTCATATGTGTGTTATAATTTCAGCATAAAAACTATATTTTGAAGTATTTATATAAGAATAAAGGTCTTATTAATATATGTAGAAGGAAGAATTAGATGGTACAGTCATGAATTAAGCCCATAACATGAATTTCCAAAAATTAGGAGTGTGTCTGGGATAAATATAAATTTCACTATTCATCCTAGGGGCAAGAATTTATTGTAAAAAATAACCTTTGAAAATCCAGTTGCTGTTATCCAGCTTGGAAAAAAAATCTTAAACAAACTGTACCATTTATTGAGCATAAACTATATGCCAGACATTGTGCTAAATGCTTTCTTTACATTTTAACCATCACAATTGCACTATAAAATATACATGACAAGTCAATTACATAAATTATATTGAATAAATCCAGAAATGTTTAATGTCTCCAAAATTACCAGAAATCAGTTGCAATGTCAGATTTAGAATCTAACTCCTTTCATGTTTTTTTTTTTTTAACAAATACTATGAATGACTACCATACTTATTTTCCAGATGAAATGTGGAGTTCTACATTCATGTTCTTAAAAAGCAAAATAAGCAAACAATATATTTGACTTTGGTGAAAATTTCCATTCACTTTTAAATAACTGGGAAGAATTCTGCTCTTTATACAATTTAACTGTTTCACTTAAAAACATGATGAACTTATCCATTTACTCATTTTTTTCTTTAAATATATTCAAAATTGACTTTTAAAATTTGTTGAGCTTTACTTTGTGGTCTATGATACAGTCTATCATGATCTATGTTATGTGGGCACCTCAAAATAATTTGTATTCTGAATTTGGTGGGATGGTCTACAAGTGCCAAAATACTAATATGAATTGATATTGTTTTGTCCTATATTTTTGCTGATCTTCTAGAGCTGTTGTTGAATTGTTGAGAGATGTTGATATTATATATATATATATATATGTATACACATATATTCTGATATAAATGTAATATTACATATATGTGTATGTGTATATAATTACAAACTCTTCTATTTTTCCTTTTAATTCTATCAGTTTTAGTTTTACATATACTGCAGCTATGTTGATTGGTGTGTATACATTCAGAATTGCTATTTCCTCTTTGTGGTGTATATGTAACAGCATTCCAACCAGTCTTAAGGGTTAAATTCCTCCAAACTCCTTGCTTGCTGACCTCAGCCACTTGGTTTGTAGCAGAACTTCCTTTCCTTGAGATTTTGCAGACCACTAGCTTTAAAGAGTCAAGCACCAGACTCTCCCAGAAGATATATCCTGAACCTTTTGAAAACAGCTGTCACTGATGCCAGTAAGTCTTTTCAGGGTCATGTGGACATAGGATTAATGGCCTCAGTACCAGCTTCTTCTAGCCCCCATAATTTCCCACTCTTTCCTCTGTTAAACACTCTGGCTTTGCCTGGGCTGGGAGGATGGTCTTTGGGATATTAGTCTATCATCTACCCAGGTTGCCATCTTCCTGAATAAAGCAACTTTTCCTTATCTTTCAAGTACTTATTTTCCAACAGCAAGCAGCCAAACCCAAGTTCAGAATCAGTTCTCTGGTAACATATGCATTTAGGATTGCTATATCTTCTTTGTAGACTGACACTATTATCATTTATAATGTTTCCCTCTTTCTCTGGTAAATTTATCTACCTTATTAGATGATAATAAAGCCACTCTTACTTTTTTTGATTAATGTTTGCATAACAAATCTTTTCTCATTCTTTTACTCTCAATCTGCATATATTCTTATATTTGAAGTGAGTTTCCTCTAACTCACATATAATCAAGTCTTGCTTATTAATCCACTCTGCCAATCTCTGTCTTTTAATTGGTGTATTTAGACCACTTGCATTTAATATAATTATTTGTATTTTGGGACTTAATTTTGCCATTTTGTTTTGTTTTATTTTCTGTTATTTCCCCCCCCTCTGTTTTTTTTTTCTGTTTTATTTTTCCTGTCTTCCTGTGAGTAACTTGAACAATTCTTAGAACAAAATTTGAAGAAAATTTAGAAACTTATAGATTTATATCTTTTGCCAAATATGGGAAGCTTCAGCCCTTATTTTTTCAATGCAGTTTCCAGCCTTACTCTATTCTCATTTTATGAAACTCTGATAACATGAATATTATATATTTTTTAATAATCCCACATGTCCATGAGACTCAATCTATATTTTTATTCAGTGTATTTTATTTCTCTTATTTAGACTGGGTAATTTCTGTTGTTTTATTTTCTACTTCTTTCATTCTTTCTTTCCTTTCTGTTGCCTCCATTATCCTGTTGAGATCATACACTGAGTTTTTTATTTAAACTATTATATTTTCAGTTTAAAATTCCCATTTTTTTATATACATTTTCTATTTCTTTGCTGAGGCTTTTATTTTTTTTTTATTTTTTTTCAAGCATGCTCATAATTGCTTGTTTAAGTATTTTTATCATGACCACTTTAAGATCTTTTTCTGATATGCTAAAATCTCTGTTATCTTTTTGTTGGAATCTATTGATTATTTTTCTTTTTTTTTTTTTAATTCCCCATCAGTTGAGATTTCCCTTTTTCTTTGTATGATGAGTAATGGTTTTTTGGTTGAAATCTGGACATTTTTGTATAATGTCTAAAGACTCTGGTTTTAGGTGAAAATCTCTGACACTGCTCTCATAGAAGCATGGGGTCATTGTCTCATTTCTGACAGGAAAAGCAGAAGTAAAGGTTCCCTCCTCAGCCTCTGATGAATTATTGATAATTTGATTCTAGTTTGGTGTCTTTTTAAATTCCTGCCTGGCACAATTCTTGATGTGTACGATTGCTTACTAGACTCTCAAAAACTAACAAATACTCATCTACTGTGGTTGTACTGAAATGACAGAGGATCATATTCTAATCTAACTTCCATGTTTTGTTGCAATCTGAATCAATAAATTATGCAAAAAATGGTATCTCCTACATGCAGTATTAACAGGCTTTTCATATCCCTCCATTTCCTTTAACAATCTATTTATGGGACTACATATTTCCTGGGATGATATATTTTATCCTCTTTTCCCACACTGCTACCTGTGATGGTTTTCAACTTATTTCCTCTGAATGGAGAGTAAAAGGTGACAGCAGGGGAGGAGCACAATGGGCACTCAGAAAAGCAAGTACCAGAAATAACACCTGCCAATTTTTCTGTTTGGCACAAACCTTGCCTTTCTGGACTAGGGACAATTAGTTTGTGAAATATTAATTTACTTCATATCTTCTTACTGGCAGACATAGATACTTTATTTAAGAAACATATCATAGGTAGCCCCTAACTATTATTCTTAATCCAGTTTTTCAATCTTTAGCAATTTCCTACTCTATGTGTTTATCTGTAATGCAAACTTTTACATTAAAAAAATAATTTGAGTATAGTTGACATAAAATGTCACATTTGTTTCAGGTGTACAACACAGTATTTTGACTTCTCTCTATTACATTATGCTATGCTTACCACAAGTGTAGATACCATCTCTCACCATACAATGCTATTATATTGTCATTGACTATAACCTCTATGTTGTGTCTTTTATTCCCATGATTTGTTCATTTCATACCTGGAAACCTGTATCTACCACTCCTCTTCACCAATTTTGTCCATCCCACCACCCTCTTCCCCTCTGGCAACTACAAGTTTGTTCTCTGTATATATAGGACTGATTCTGCTTTTCATTTGTTTCATCATTTTTTTTTGATTACACATGTGAATTAAAACATGATATTTGTATTTTTTTAGATTACACATATGAGTTAAAACATACAGAATTTGTAATAAGTGACTTATTTCAATTAGCAAAATACCCTCTAGGTCCATCCATGTTATTTCAAATGGTACAATCTCATCCTTTTAAATGGCTGCTTAATATTCCTGTGTGTGTGTGTATGTGTGTGTGTGTCTGTCACATATTCCTTATCCACCTGTCTACCACAAACTTTTACATTTTTTCCCCTAACTGGATTCTACAGTTTTTGTTTTATTTTGTTTTAAGAACTTAAGAGTAGCTGCACCAGGCACAATTAACTAAATGCCATTTTTAATTTAAATAATTGCTGATACAAGAAAATATCATGGAATGTTGATAAGGAAAGAGTGATTTAAATGTCATCATATTTATAAATGAAAGGGCTCACACCCAGATTAGGCAGAGGGACATTATATTTCACATGAAGATAGTTGTTTTCACAGTGAAGATAGTTATTCAGGAGAACTTTCTTTTTTTTTTTTTCAGGAGAACTTTCTAATAAAGAGAAATACCACATCATCTTCATCAGATTGAATGTGAAAAAAGAGTATGCAAAAATGAAAATTCTCTGACATAGAGGTTAAATCCTAGGAACATAAAAAACATGTATATGATTAATTGCAAAACTCAAGCACATGTAAAAATCTTCAATAAAGGACTACAAAAAAAACCCCAAAACATAGAACATTTTTCTTCCCTTAAATTTTCTAATGTTTATTTATTTTTGAGAGAGAGAGAGAGAGAGAGAGAGAGAGCGCGCGCATAAGTGGGGGAGGGGCAGAGAGACCGGGAGACACAGAATCCAAACCAGGCTCCAGGCTCTGAGCTGTCTGCACAGAGCCTGACATGGGGCTCAAACCCACGAATTGTGAGATCATAACCTGAGCCAAAGTTGGACACTCAACCAACTGAGCCACCCAGGTGCTCCTCTTCCCTTTAATTAAAATAAAACATATTTGAGAAAATGGATACAATTATGACTGTAATGTATTCAAGATTGATAAGACTTTGAGAAAGCTCATATAAAAGTAAATAAGGGGTCCTGGGTGGCTCAGTCAGTTCGTTAACTATATAGGTATAGATATTACCTATTTGTAGGTATCACATACCTACTGATTAGGAGCTGAGTATACAGGGATAAATAAAACAGAACATTCCCTGACCTTATAGAGCTTACTGGCAATAAAATAAATGACCAAATGAAAAATCAAATATTATTTCAGGGTGTGAACATTGTTATGAAGGGAAAAAAAAGCAAGTAAAACAGATGGTGAGAAATGGAGAAACTGTTAATATGATGTGACATAAGGCCTTCCTGATAAGGTAATAGATGAAGAAAGACCTGAATAAAATATAGTAAGAATAGGAGAGAGAAATACACAACAAAGAATGCAAAGGCCCAAAATTAGGAATATGCTTATACTTGGATAGATAAGGACATTGTCCTTATAGGATAGGAATGAAAAAAGGAGAAAGTAGTAGAAAACACTAGCCATGAACTAACTAGATCATGGTGCCTGCAGGGAGGATTTTGGATTTTATTCTATGGTGATGGGAAGCCATTAGAGGTTATCAACAGGGAAATGGCATACCTAATATATTTTTTAAAGGATAGCTCTGACTGAGGCATGAGAAAAAATGTGAAGGAGGAGACTGATTACAACAAAAAAGAACAAAATATTATCGAATTCCAAAGAATACTATTGATATCTTAAACAAGGGGTGTTAGAAGTAGAGGTAAAAAGATGGTGGTGAAGTTAACAAGATATAGCTGAAAGCATCTGTTGATGTTTAGAAGTGTTCTTTAAGAGAAAAAATAGTTAAGGAAATACCTAACATTTTTCACTGGCACACTCAAGAAAAATTAATTCTAGAACGTTTGAATCAATGACAAATTACAGCATTATGAGTGGCCATTAGGTAAGCCACTGAATACCCAACACTTAACTGTAACAGTAGGGGAAGAAAATAAAAACAAACAAATAAACAATAACAAAATGAAGCCCTGGTGTGTAATAACCATCGGTCTCTAATTTGCAAGGATATTAAAGTATATTGAATGTCTTACCTATTTTGGTGAATGTTACATATGTTTGATTATTTGAGATATGTTGGGTAGACATAGAATAATTTAATTAAAATCTTGCTCTTAAGTAAAATTGATACATTACCTTTTTGTATATGCCAACTCTCCTTTTTCAATGAATTGATGTGTATAAGAAGCAGAGTAATGCTTTGCATTTGGTGATCTATTAGGATAGTGTTTCTCTTCAAAAAGCCATCTCTAATATGCATAGACAGGACAGTTATGTATACTCACGTAGATACATATCTACATCTATGTAATAGCATCATACATATATAAATTCTACAGTGTCTATGGCTTATTTTGCCTTGATTAAAGTGTTGTGCCAGAAGGCTAATTTCTTGGAGTTTGAAAATTTTGTGTGGATCATTTAACCCTCTTATGTACTTGAAAACTCGTCTATAGACCTTATATATATCAGCCGTCACAAAGATATGTTATTTCTAAAATCTCAGTCCACAATGGCAAGACATGGATGACCTCAGTTAAGCCTTCTCTGTGAAACTCCTGAAAGAGGAGTCCCTGGATTTCGCTGATGGTAGGATAATCATGGTATAGAAAGGCAGTATTTTAAAAGTCAATGGCTTTTAATGGTGGAGTGAAAAAATGTAATTTGTCAATTCTGGAATCAATTTCGTATTTTTCATTTCCTGTTTTAAATAAGTGTCATTTGTTGTCTTCCTTAATTAGCTCACAAAATAACGTACACTTCTCAGATTGTGTCATGTAAGTGCAAACATTTGTTATTTATATTTTTTTTGCAAATGAACTGAATTTGAGCTCTCTTAGATACAGAGAATAAGTTTCTTAATTAAGACACTAAAATTATTTAAAATATTTGATAGTAGAAGTATCATGCTTCCTTTACCAAATGATAAAGTGTTAGGTATCTGTATATAACTGGAAAGGAACTTATCTCAGAATCTAACTTCATTTTCCAGAGCATATATTACAAATGCACAGTATGTGTCCAGCTGGATTTTAAAATTTCTGTTTCTTCCCAGATGTAGAAACTGAGGCCCTGTCCAGTTAATTGAATTGTTTAAGTTTACATAATAATTCAGTGGCCAAGTAGGATTATGTTAAATCCTGGACTTTTGAGTCCAACTAAAGTGATCTTTTAAATTTATGCTTCAAATTAATAAATAAACAAGCAAATAAATCCCAAATATTCCTTTCCAACAAATATCTTACATTTTTATCCATTAAAAAAACAACAAAAATATAAGCAAGAAGAATAGGTACAGATACCTATGGGAAAGGTACTGATTTTAATCATCTTTTGGAGATATTTAAGTAATTATCTTTACAAAGGCAAGGGAATAGATAACAGGATAGTCATTCCCTTTGAAGTTTGTACATCCCTGACTGTGTTTTTTTCCCCCTCTGTTTCTGCTCCATCCGGTTGATTAATGCATCTTATATTGTATTGAGACCTTTCAGAAGTAAGAGACAGTGTCTACGTAACTTGTTAATAATTTTTGGGTAACTACAAACTGTATTTGCCAGGACCTATTTCATGCAGCGTAAATGATGAGAGATAATTCAAAGATGTAATTATGACCTTCAAAGGACTTTCATTATTATTGAGGTATAAGGCGTGACAAAGAGACAACAGCTAAACAAACAAACAAACAAACAAACAAAAAAACACTAAAAGGAAGAACATGTGCAATGACTAGATTATGGTGTAGGTGTACTTAGTTGCAAACTATTTCAGAAAATGGGTTGATTTATCATAGAACATCATGTTATATGGAGATTAACAAACTTATTTCATGTAGCCTTTGAAGCAAGCACAAGGTAGAATCTGAACTGACAGAAAGTGAGGAAGCAGTAGTTCATTAGAAGGAGGGAGTCAGCACAGGATTACAAGAGAATGACTATAACATGTGCAGAAAATAAAAGTAAACTATGTGCTAATTTTACTTAGGGATACATGTTGAACAGCAAATGGGATTTTTATATAGGCATCATATGATCTCAAGAAAACAAAGTCCATTCAAATTTGTTCCACAAAATGGGGTTTTCTTGAAAAAGAAGAGGATATTCTTACAGAGACCAAGAAGAAAAACTCATGCTAATGAACACTGAACTTGCAACTTTCAAAGTAGACGGAAACTTCCTGTGACAGTGATCATGGTCCCAAAGGATACTGTTGATGGTACTGATGAATGTGATGACAATGATAGTGATGATGATGATGATGATAATAAATATTTATTGAAAGTTTTAATTTACTGGCACTTTTGAAAGTATTTAGAAAGGTTTTATTTACTTATACTTTTATAACAGCTTTCTAAAATATATTGCTATTTTCTAATTTTGTATAGAAAAGCAAAATTGGGGAGGTTAAAATGTCAAATTTCAGAGTTCAATTCTTAATTACTGTACTATTCTGTATTTGTAGACATTTATCTCAACTGACTACTCACACAGGGCTGCATTTCTTTATATTAGATTTCAAAATACAAGAGAAATAGAATGAGTTAAAAGCTAACCAATGGGTAGAGTGATCTTCAGTGAATTTACCCACCTGAGCAATGCCAGAGTATTCGGTCTTTCTTTGTGACAGGCCTTGCCCATTCTCTATGCAACAATCACTCCCTCACCAACCCCATTTCATCTCTCCTAATTGAACCTTTACAGCTAGGTGTTGACTTTTTTCCTCCATATTGAGAAATCCTGCCTTTTAATTGGACTGTTTAGTCCACAACATGTACTGTAATTATTACTATGATTGGATTGAAGTCTATGTTTTTTTTGTTTGTTTTCTGTTTGTTGGCTTTGTTCATTCCTGCCTTTTTAGATTGTTTGAATAGCTTTTTAGAAAAAATAAAAAACAGAGAAGGAGGAAGCCAAACCATAAGAGACTCTTAAAAACTGAGAACAAACTGAGGGTTGATGGGGGGTGGGAGGGAGGGAAGGGTGGGTGATGAGTATTGAAGAGGGCACCTGTTGGGATGAGCACTGGGTGTTGTATGGAAACCAATTTCACAATAAATTTCACATTAAAACAAAGAGAAAAAAAGAAAAAAAAGAATTCTATCTTATTGCAACTTTTTAGGTTTGCCTTTTCAGTTCTCCTGTTTCCATTATATTTTTAGTGGTTATTCTAGTGATAAAATATACATCCTCAACATTTTGCAAACTAAGAGTTAGTATTTTACTACTTTACTTAATTAAAACAGAAACTTTTATCCATATAGATTGATTTAATACCCATTTAGCATTGTGTATGCTATTTTTTGTCACATGCATTATTTATATATATCACCATAAACAGGATTAGACAGTATTTTTTCTTTAGTCATTTGCATTTTATAGAAATTAATATTACTTCATTTGCATATTCATATATATGAATGTTTATATATTCATTTATTATATATAGAGAATGTTTCTTATTTTGTCCTGAAGATCCAAGTTTCACTCAACATCATTTCCTTTTTACCCTAAGGAATTTTGTTTTGTTTTGTTTTTTAGCACTTCTTCTGGGTCAGTCTGCTATTACAAAATTGTCTGTTTTATTTTACTTGAAAAATCTTCAGTTTGTTTCTAATCTACATCTCTGAATATAGAATTCATGGGTACAGGTTTTTATTTTTCTTTCAGAACTTTAAAATTAATGTTATTTATTTTATTTCATTTTTTAAGTTTATTTATTTTTGACAGAGAGAGAGAGAGAGAGAGAGAGAGAGAGAGAGAGAATGTGAGCTAGGGAGGGGCAGAGAAAGAGGGAGACACAGAATCCGAAGCAGGCTCCAGGCTCAGAGCTGTCAGCACAGAGCCTGATGCGGGGCTCTAACTCACAAACCGTGAGATCATGACCTGGACTGAAGTCGGACACAACTGACTGAGCCACCTAGGCGCCCCTAAAATTAATGTTAAACTGTCTTCCTGGTCCCCCTAGTTTCTAGTTTCTTATGAGAAACTATAGAGTCATTTTAATTCTTGTTCCTTGTATGTAATATGTCATTTTCTTCCCAGGTTATTTCAATATTTTATGTTTATCATAGGTATACAACCATTTGACTATGTTGTACCTAGGCATGGCTTTATTCTTATTTATCAGGTCTACCTTTCACTGATCTTTTAAAATCTATAAATGTACATCTACCAAGACTGTACATTTTTTCAGCAATTATTTCTTCAAATACTTTTTCTGCCCTATTTCCCTTTCCTTTGTTTCTGCAACTACAGCTTAAATTATGTGAGGTATTTTTATATTGTCTCACAGGACTCTGAGGGTCTTCTTCATTTGCTTTCAGCTTTTCTTCAATGATTTTATTCAAATGTGATAATTTTTTTTAGCTTCAGGATCACTGACTCTTTCCCATCTCCACTGTTATTATTGAGCCTATCTAGGTGATCATTTAATTTCATATTTTTTTCTTTTAAAAAATATTTGTATCTGTTTGACATATTTTTCTACATTTCATTTATTACAAATGTATTTTCCTTTATCTTACTTAGCATTTTTATCATAGCTGCTTCCTTGTCTGATAATCCTATCATCATCTCACAACTGCCCCCGTTAATTGTTTACAACCTTGACAAGGAGTTATATTTTCCTATTCCTTATATTTTGAGTAATTTTAGATTATATTACGGATATTATGACTACTTAGTTGTAGAGACTCTGTATTCTGCTCTAATCGTTCAAAAACAGACACTATTTAAACAAGTTTTTTTCAATCAATTAACTTTGTTAACTAAAATAGCAATATCTGCCTCACCTAGAGTGGGCAACTCAAATATTAGTTAAATTCTATTAGCTAAAAGTTTCTTTGAATTTTTGTAGCTCATTCATGATATAGGGATTAGTCAGATATTTGAAAAGTTTTTTTTCATACACTTTGGAGCTCTGCTTTTCTGTTTACTTCCTTCAAGATAGTCCCCAACCCTAATATTCTGGTAGCTATGTTAACCCTGGCCCTGAACCTGTCTTGTTTCTTCAGACCATAAAGACAGCAGGTTTTCTCTGAGAATTTTAGCCACCCTGGGCCATATTACTCCACGTCTGAGGTCTGCCCTCAACACTAAAGTTGTGGCAATGAAAAACTCATTCTGTGCTGTCCTCTTCTGCTAACTTTAGATTATCACCAAAATTAGTCTGTTTTTGCTCATTTTTCAGGGCTTTCAGGTAATTCTTTTTGTATGTTATTTAGTTTATAGTTGTCATCTGTGGTCTGTTAAAAGCTGACACCAGCATGCTGAAAATAGAACCCTATTTCTCTTACATTTGAATCATGCCTTCTGATCTATTCCAGCAAAGTAAGTGTATTTCCTCAGGGGCAAAAAACAAAATAAAATAAACTTGCTTTGCAAATATTCTTTAAAATTTATTATTTGTCTTTGAAATTTGGGTTTTAAATCTCAACAGACAGAAATTAACTTTCTTGGTCATTTATTTGTGTGATGTTCTGTGGTGGCCTGTCTTTCTCACAGTCATGGATAATAACATTTGTTTTAAAAGATGGAGGTATTAGGAGAGAAAACTGTATATGAAAAGAAATTATCGACATTGAAAACCATACCCATTAAAATGCATCAAAATATTTCTACTACACAAGTGAATATGTGATGAGATTAGAATTCAGTGGTGGTTATGGAAATGTAATGAATGGAAAAATATATTAAAACAATAGACTGGAATTTTTCATAAAAATGAGTTGAAAAAGGAGAGGATTTCACAAATAACTCTAAGGATTTGCTTCTAGGCAATGCAAAATAAAGTTAATATTCACAATGATGGAAGCTTTTGGGAAACAATCAAGACTTTGGAGGAAAAATATTTTATAGATTTTCTAACAGTGATTTTGACCTAAGTTAGGACATGCAGATAGATAAACCTTATGGGCAGGTGAAGTAAAAATCTAGAGTGTAAAGCCTTCTGCCTGTGGATCTTAAAAGTGACTAAGTTGAAAAAAAGCACACTGTTTTTACCATCATGAGCTTTTGGGAGGATTAAAGTTTAGGGAAAGAGTCAAGAAACAAAATCAGAAGATTGAATGGTAAGGTGAAAAGACTGCTGACCTGTGAATTAGGGTATTGTCTGTCCTGTATACTTGCCTCTGTAACCAACTATGCACACTTATTCAAATAGTTGTCTTCATTTCTCTGAGCTGTGGTTTCCCTACCTGAAAAATGATCATGTTGGGCCACATACTTTAAAAAGGGGTGGGGGAGAGAGAAGGTAATATTTGTTGAATACCACTACTCACTATTTTTTGGATACAATTTAAAAAATAAGCCTGGGTATTCCTTTTATTTTACCATTAAAACAAAATATCTTTATAAGAAAGATATTGCTCATTCCATCTTATACAAGAAAATACTGATACTGATAACCTAAGAGATTGATTAGATTATCAACTAATAAGGAAATGAGTGCCCAAAGGAGTTCATGTGTGCTGGCCATAGTTTCCTGAGTTCCTTCTTCCACATAGCATTGACTGTCCTCTATCAAAGCATTGCCAGTTAGAATGAAATCAGAGATACCAAGAAGGAAAGCTGAAAGAAAAGCTTAGATTTGCAAGCAGAGAAGATTTACCTAGTCTCTGTGGTATTAGAATCACCTCAATTTAATATGATCCACAATCTCATGTATTCTAATTCATGAAAATATTAAATAAGGCAGGATTTAACATTCACACCTTTCCCAAATGCATATATTACCATTTGGCATTAGTCCCTCTTTTCTTTCTCAGTCTATTCTTGGTTGAAGTGATTTTTTTTTTAAATCCCGAATAGCTTTAAACTAATTTGCAAGCAAACTTTTATAAAATCCTATATCAAATGATGAATTAAAAATCAAATACATTTCATGTAGTTTCTCTTTTTCATCAGTTCATTTTGGGACCCTTCATCTGATACAATTTATGCTTCATATATTCAGTCTCCCCTTTGCTTATAACAACATTATTTTCTGCTTTCCTTCCCATACTCTATGATTCTTTGCTACATTTTGTTAAATTAAATTGGATAATAACTTCTTAATTTGTCAGTTCTCATGTCTGGAGTTCTTTTACAATTACTTTTTAAAAATAAATTTCTAAAAATTCTCTTTCATAGAGAGAAATAGAAGCTGATAGAAGCTGATTTGCAAAACTGATTCCACTAAATGCACCCAAACAGGTTGGTGGCGCTTTTTATTGTGGGGTTTTGGTATGTAAGAAGTATTTTTAAAAATATATGGATCCAAAGTTGACCACTCTCCTGTTGGCCCATAAGTCTTTTAATAGCAATTTTTTTTTATTGGTAAACTAACAAGCAGGTGACTTTAATATGGTCTATTGTCCTACTTATTCTCTGAATTAGATATTCTGAAGAAGATAATAAAAATGCTTGCTCTGATGTTCAGGCCTGATAAGTGCCCCTGATGATTTCTAAGTTTGAAGCCACAGCTGTTTTATAAAAATATCTTTAGAATCGGGGTGTCTGGGTGACTCAGTCGTTAAGCGTCTGACTTCAGCTCAGGTCATGATCTCACGGTTCATGAGTTCAAGCCCCACATTGGGCTCTGTGCTGGCAGCTCAGAGCCTGGAGCCTGCTTCAGATGCTGTGTCTCCGTGTCTCTCTGCCCCTCCCCTGCTTACTCTCTGTCGCTCAAAAATGAAGAAACATTAAATTTTTTTTAAATATCTTTAGATTTTATGGTTTTCTCTACTGTCTACCCCCAACCCCATCATACTGTGCTTCATTGCCCACCTGCCCCCAACTTTTCTCCTTAAATGCAATTTTCCTCTTTCAATATCCTCTAAATTTCCCTCTGCCCAGGCCTTTCTATGGATGACTTTCCTGGATTTGCTTCATTCCTTGCTTTGCCTCTCTTCATCTGAGTCAGGGGATGAGTGATTCTGAATGCAGACATGATTCAGCAGAAGTGCATACACACATGTAGGGTATGGATGCATGATACTGAGTCTGATGATGGAGATGTGGTTGTGTTATGGTCAACAAGTTCAGGCTCCAAGTGTCTGGAATAAAGAATCAGAACAGAAGCCTCTCTGGAGAAATATAGGAACGTCTCATCAATGGAATAGGGGAAAATGAGAGAGGAAATGGCAGAAGAGTAGGTGGACAGAGGGATTCATGTTAAGCTGTTTATATTTTCATCAGTTTGAAAGGTGACCTGGAGGGGAATAAAGAGGGATAGAACAACCGTGATTAGGTGGAGACAACAGGTAGATATATACTCTCTTGAATAATTGCCATTTCTTGGTTTGCTTGCTGGTTGTTGTCATTTTCACTTTGAGAAGCTGTACATTCTCAAAATATTAGAAGCACAAATATTATTTGAATACAATTAAAAAGTACATTTCAACTTCAAGTCCGTTTAAATAAAATAATCTGAATTTTTGTGTATCTGGACCATTGTGCCTTTTACCAGTGGTAATGTTTAGAAGTGAATATGTTGGAACCCTTTAAATTAGTTCTAAGACTTATAGAAATTCTACATTTGAAAGACAATTTCCTGACATGGAAAAAAGCAAGTGAAGCAAGCCTAACTGATCTAAAAATTATTTAAAGCCATGTTTAATGTTAAATCCATTAACTGTATATAAATTTAATATAATTTATTTAACATACTTTTATATTTATATATAAATATTTTATACTTATTATATAATATATTAACATTCATTTTATATTTATATATAATATAATTTACATAGTGGGGGGATAAATCTTACTCTATGTAAAGATTATATATTTATAATGCTAAATTTTACTTTTAAAATGCAGTATACAAGAATTGTTTGATTAAAAAATGATTTTTATCTACTTGGAGAGCTTAGCATATTAAAAAGTTTAACTTCAAACAAAATTCAAGCAGAAGCAACTATGATCTGTTTTCATTCTGTCTGTATGTGATCCCAAATCATCAACAGATGAAGCTTTTTTTATTTCTTATAACTTTCAAATAGCAAAAAGAAATAAAGTTACCTTTCATTTATGAGTTATCATTTTTTCCTCTCTATATTTTGACAAACAACATGACAGAAAAATGATTAAGTTTCTCATTTCGCAATGTGACTTCTGTGTTATTTATTGTCAAAATAAAAGTCACTTTGTGAATCAAAGTTTTTAATCTTTTTTTTTCCCCTCAATCTCAAAAAGTGTTTTGTCAGGAAACTGGTTTTGGTAAATACCTCCCTCCAAACCCTGCCACCTAATGACAGGTAAGTCCTTTTAAATGACTCATCGCTAATTAGTTCAGAGCAACATTCCAAAAGAATATTTTATTTTTGGAACCTCATTTTATTGATTTTCTGCTCCAGTAGCGTGACTAATGCACATCACAGTTAGAGCTCTGCAAAATGTTTGCAGCAAAACCCCAAACCAGGTGATAATCACCTGATATTTACCTGGTTTCTTTACTATGTTATCAACCAAATCATCAGGCTCAATTCCTGAAAAGGTTCTTGGCTTTTACAGGAATTCCTGACAATACTGGGCATTCTTCTGTGTCAAGATGATTTCTCTTGCAAATTCCCAAATTCAATCTCAAAATGAAATGAGATGCTATGGTTTTGGCTGTTCTTTGCTTTTTATTTTTGGTTCACTGATGCTTGAAAGTCAAAATGAAACTGAAGTACAGGCCCTTGGGAGCCCAAATGAGTAATTTAAATGAATATCAATGAATCCAGCATGCTGAGTTTCAGCAGCATAGGCAATGCCAGAACCACAAAGTGTCCAGAACTTACTCAGGATGGAAACTGGTTTTAAAGATCAAGGCGGAGAATAGCAAATTGTTTTTCTATAACAACCTATGCCTACAGGATTCCTTCTCCCTGTGATTTTACTTCAAGCTTCTTGTTTATGGTCATATCTACTGAATAGTTGTGTCAAAATCATTCATTGTCCAGGACTGCTGCTTACCTTTCAACACAAGAAGATAAATAATGTTTAAATTAACAGAAAAATTATCTTGTGATGTTTCTTCCTCCACATTTACTGTCAGGAAGAAAATCAATGAGCAGTTACATGTTTGTAATAAATGAAATGAAAAAATAAAATAGAGCTTATTCAAAATATAATGAGTTTAAAAATAAAATAAAATGTATACCTGTTGATTTAGCAGCTGTAAAACTATACAACTTGGGGGGGGGAAATAAAATTGGTAGTAGAAAGCAGAATTAATGATGGATCTAATGAAAACTAATGAACACTGTGGCTCCTTTGAAGAAAAAAATGTATATCATACAAAATTATACACTATTTAAGAGGATCACAGATTAAAGGTTTATAAATCCTGCTCTTGTAAAGAAATCTTTATTAATTTTGAAATTAATCGAGATAGTTTATAGTCTCTATCCTCTCAATTTTTTATTCAAATTTGTTCAACATTTGTTTCACTAACATTAAACAAATTTTTAATTAAATATTCTTTTGACTTATGAATGTACCCCTTGACTCAGTGTTTTAAAATAGAGAAAATGAATTTAGAGTGCTATGAGAGGGAAAGTTTACAATTCAAAAATTTTATACCCAGCTGAATTATCTTGCATAAGTAAAGGGATTAAAAATAAATATTAAATGTGCAAATATTTAAATAATTATCATTCATTAATAATTTTGAAGAGTAGGGGAACCTGGGTGGCTCAGTGAGTTAAACATCCAACTTCAGTTCAGGTCATGATTTCATAGCTAGTGAGTTCTAGCCCCACATTAGGCTCTGTGCTGATAGCTCAGAGCCTGGAGCTTGCTTCAGATTCTGTGTCTCCCTCTCTCCCTGTTGCTCCCCCACTCATGCTCTCTCTCTCTCTCTCTCTCTCTCTCTCTCTCTGTCTCAAAAATAAGTAAACATTAAAAACTCTTTTTGAAAAGCATTCCTAGAATATAAGCTTTAGGCCAGAAATTCCCAACCTTTCCCAGAAATGACACACTATTATCTCAATAATTTCTTACAACGCCCCATCAAAATAAATACCTAATAGCTCTGTTTATTAAGAGGTTAGATTAAAATAACTTAAGTATTTGTGTTTTAAAACATGTCTGAAAAAATAATATGAAGAAATTTTAAAAAATAATAATGGTATTTTCATTTCACTATTAAATAACCACCATTATTTATTAATGGGATATTTTCACCTGTTGGGTACTGTGCAACTTTTCAAACACTGGAATTAGATTTGATATATAACCACTCTTATATACAGTGTAATCATAATTATAATGCAATGTTTACTTTTTATCACAGCATCTCCTGAAAAATTCAGTTTTATAAAGATATGTATGTGATCTAATGTTGAAGCTGTGAACTACCTTGACCTGAAGCTGTGAACTACCTTAACCTGATAGGGTTTAATAGATGTTGTTATATTTCCCTCAAAAATTTAAAATAACTGAAGTGTCCCTGTGAGCTAACTGCAGCAATCTAGGCAGCACAGTACATAGTTTTGCAACCAAGACTTTAGAGGAATAAATATTATGGACTCAAATACATAGAAAGTCATGTTGTAAAGAAACATAGGGTGCCCCTTACACAATTTGGACACAATTTTCAAATGTCCCATTAGATCTGGGCTTATATTCTTCAGTATAGAAGTAAACTTTTGGTGGGCAAGAAAAATGTTTAACAGCTTCTTTCAGCCTTTTTTTTTTTATGCTGTACTCGTAAATCTAAAAAATTGGAAAACTTCCATAAGATAAATAGACATTATTTTTTTAAGTACTTCATATGCCCAACATTACTTATAGCAGTGTTCAAACATGCACAGAAAAATTCCAAGAGTAAATGCACCAGTACTTTAAAATGTAATTCTCTTAGGGCGCCTGGTGGCTTGGTTAACAAAGTGTCAGGTTTTGGCTCAGGTCATGATCTTGTGGTTCATGAGTTTGAGCCTCACATTGGTCTCTGCCCTCACAGTGCGGATCCTGCTTGGGATTCTCTCTCTCTCTGCTTCTCTAGTCTTCCCTTCCCCCGCCCCACACACACAATAAACTTAAAAGAAAAAAAAGGCTTTGAAAAGTAATTCTTCCCCTGTGGTAAGCTGTGGAGGGGGGGGTAGGATTTTTTTTTCTCCATTACATTCTTTCCATGTTTCTAAGGTTTTAATAATCTGCATATTTTCCTTTGCAAAAGAGGAAAAATATATTTATTTTAAAATAGAATTTGGAAATATTAACAAAAAATGTCTTTAATTAACTGGGATTAATAAAAAACATTTTCTGGAAAACAGTGAAGATTATAAAAGAATCAGGGAAAAAATAGCTGAAAGAGTAAATCAGTTTATGGACAAAACATCAAGTGCAGGGAAAGCAATAATGTTAGTGTAGTGTCTGATATTTTTCTGGTTTTGTTTATGGAAATTTGTGCATGTCACAGTTTTAAGATTTAAAACATTTAAAAAAAATGCATGAAAGGGAGTTCTGTTCCACAAAATAGTATGTACATGTGAGATGTTATTATCTCAAAAGTTTTAGAAACATGCCCTTATCCTCAGGTGGTAAGGTAAAAGAAGTGCACAGCCCACTTTGCCACCAGACAAGATTTACTACACTGTGTAGAGACAAAAATGAGTCAGTTTCTAAGGGTACAGTTTTACAGTTTCTTCAAATTCTAGAATGTCACAGCTTAAAATTTGCCCCAACATCTCTTAAATCTCCCATATAACAACAAACACTACATCTTCCTTGTTCTGCCTTTTGGCCTCATTATAACATCCATTTTCTCATCTGAGGATGCAATTAAGATATTCAAAGAATTATATAATGAGACAATTATTTTCATCAAACTATTTGCAAAAAAAGTATGTTTGCTTTTAAGATATATTCAATTAAACTAATGGGGAAGGGGAACTGAGCAAATTCAGCAGGGTCAAATGTTAGGCCTTCAGATTCATATCTAAGTAAAAGGAGTTTAGACATGCAAATAGAAATCAAATTCCTTTTTGCTCATGTGGCTTCATTTCTTGTACTGTTTTCCTTTATTTGATATCATAATGTAAGTAATGTTTGCTATGCAATTTGCTTTGATTTTAGCTTTGATTTTTTTCCCCTGGGTTTCTAATTTCATTTCCATATGTGGATTGTTTTACTACCAATTAGTGCTAGATGACATGAATAAGGGTTTCTTAAAACTGTTTTCAATTCTTTTAGAACTACATGGACACATTAGATGGCAATTAGTCTGAATTCTACCTTTATCCTCTAGCCCCTAATCACATCTTCTCTTCATGGAACAATTAATTACCTGTTGAATGGCCAAAATTTAAAGCAAAATAAATAAAAATAGTAATTACAAAAATTGCTAGTGAACCAAAATAAAAACATATATTTATTTTAATATTTGTTAAATTTATATATATATATATATATATATATATATATATATATATATATACAGCTTGCTCAACTGAGGTTACTTTATCCTCATAATTATCTTTTAATGATTCCATAGTGATATTACAAAGTTAATAGTAATTAGTTTATTCCCTAAACAACAAAAAAAATTAAAAAAAATATCACCACAAGACCTTGAAATAATGATTTATAAACTTCAGGTTCATTTATCTTGATTATATGCAAAATAATACCACTAATAATAATCACTTTCATCAACAGAGGTGCTACTTGCTCTAAATATGCTTTCATACATATTATCTTATCAGGACCATAATAAGATCACACAGCTAAATTTATTATTTTCATTCTGTAGAAGAAAATACAAGGTTGAAAAATTTGAAGGACCTCCCAGGAATCTCATGACTTAAAGTGTCCAAGTATTAGCCGACCTTCAGCACAGTAGCCAATAATAGAACAAAATTTTATTAGGTATTTTTTTAATTGTTTGCTTACAGTCTATTTCCCTTTATCAGTTTTCAACTCCACAAGGGCAAGAAACATGTATAGTTCATGAATTAACAGCAAAAAATTAAAGGTATACTGGCTGTTTAATAAATATATTTTGAATGAACCAATAAAAGTTTCTCTTTTTTAAATGCTCATTTATTTATTTATTTTGAGAGAAAGTGCAAGCAGGGGAAGAAGCAGAGAGAGAGGGAGAAAGAATCCCATGCAGGTTCTCCGCTGTCAGCACAGAGTCCAGTGAAGGGCTCGAACTTACAAACTGTAAGATCATGACCTGAGCCAAAATCAAGAGTCAGATGCTTAACTGACTGAGCCACCCAGGTGCCCCACCAATGAAAGTTTCTAATTCCTGATCCAAAATTTTATTGGGCCACCCCACTATATTCTCATCTAAGGAGTAACACACTGTACCCACAGTCTGTTTCCACACCCTCCCCCATTTATGAAATCTCTGGATACCATGGGACCACAGTGGTAAAATGACCACTAGCCAACTTTCTTCCCTCTTACTCTGACATAGGTCTCCTTGAAACTTATACTATACACTTTGCTTTTGATACTTCCTCAGATCAGCTAGGATCAGAAACATACTAGCCTGTATCAGTGTAAATGTGCTGATGTCTGTTGGGCAACATTATGACTGATATCATCAGTAGGAGGAAAATTTCCAGCTAAGCCAATCATGACAACTGTGGAAGAATAAAGCCTGCAGCCTTCACCCCCTGCCCATCATAGGACTGAGCATCCTGGAAACAAAAGCAGATTCTAAACCACATTATTGAGGCTCCAGTTCCAAACTTTACCTACTGAAAGTGATGGGAAAGATCACTCTAAGTGTCTGAATTAGTTCCTTACTTATAACATGAGGATGATAATGGCTATACCTCTAAACTCATGGTTATTTGAAAAATTATATTAATATATATAAAATGATACATAATGTGATATATAAACCCAAAGTTATTACTTATTATTTGGATATTTTCCTTCTCATATATGAGAATGGTGTACAGTTAAATTTCTGTGATGTGTGTGTTTGTATTCATATATATAGGCATACCTTGTTTTATTGTGTTTTGCTTTATTGTGATTCACAGATACTGTTTTTTAATAGTCTGAGGTTCGTGGCAACCCTGCATCCAACAAGTCTTTTGGTGCCATTTCCAACAGTATTTGCTCACTTTGTGTCCCTGTGTCACATTTTGTTAATTCTCACAACATTGCAAACTTTTCTATTATTACTACATTTGTTATAATGATCTTTGATCAAGGAACTTGATGTTACTATTGTAATTATTTGGAAGCACCACAAACCACACACATATAAGACCGAGAACTTAACTGACAATTGAGTTTGTTCTCACTGTTCCACTGGCAGACTGTTTGCCATCTCATCCTCTCCTCAGGCCTCCCTATTCACTAAGACACAAAAATATTGAAATTAGGTCAATTAATAACTCCACAATGGCCTCTAAGATTTCAAGTGAAAGGAAGAGTTGCATATCTCTCACTTTAAATCCAAAGTTAGAAATAATTAAACTCGGTGAAGAAGGCATGTCAAAGCCAAGATAGGCTGAAAGCTAGGCCTCTTGTACTAGTTATTCAAGTTGTGAATGGAAAGGGAAAGTTCTTGTAGGAAATTAAAAGTGCTACTCCAAACTTTCACTCTTCACAGATGACATGCTATTTTACATGGAATACTCAAAAGATTCCACCAAAAAATCCTTGCTAGAACTGATCCATGAATCCAGCAAAGTTGCAGGATATAAAACCAACATACAGAAATGTTTGTATTTGTATACACCAATAATGAAGTGGTAGGAAGAGAAAGCAAGGAATCGATACCATTTACAAGTCACTGAAAACCATGGAATACCTAGGAATAAACCTAATCAAAGAGGTAAAAGATCTGTATGCTGAAAACTATAGAAAGCTTATGAAAGAAATTGAAGAAGACACAAAGAAATGGAAAAACCTTCCATGCTCATGGATTGGAAGAACAAATATTGTTAAAATGTCAATACTACCAAGCAATCTACATATTCGATGCAATCTCTATCAAAATAACACCAGCATTCTTCACATAACTAGAACGAACAATTCTAAAATTTGTATGGAACCACAAAATACCCCGAATAGCCAAATTAATATTGAAAAAGAAAACTAAAGCTGGAGGCATAGCAATTAGAACTTCAAGCTGTATTACAAAGCTGTGATCAAGACAGTATGCTACTGTCACAAAAAACAGACACATAATATCAATAGAACAGAATAGAGAACCCAGAAATGGACCCATAAATGTATGGTCAACTAATCTTTGACAAAGCAGGGAAGACTACCCAGTGGAAAAAAGAAAGTCTCTTCATCAAATGGTATTGGGAAAACTGGACACCTACATGCAGAAGAATGAACCTGGACCAGTTTCTGACACCATACATAAAAATAAACTCAATATGGATGAAAAACCTAAATGTAAGACAGAAAATAATCAAAATCCTAGAGGAGAAAACAGGCAACAACCTCTGACCTCGGCCACAGCAGCTTCTTACTTGACATGTCTCTGGAGACAAGGGAAACAAGAAAAAATGAACTACTGGGACCTCATTAAAATAAAACGCTTCTGCACATTGAAGGAAGCAATCAGCAAAACTAAAAGGCAACCAACAGAATGGGAGAAGATAATTGCAAATGACATATCAGATAAAGGGTTAGTATCCAAAATCTATAAAGAACTTATCAAACTCAACACCCAAAAATCAAATAACCCAATGAAGAAATGTGCAAAAGACATAGACATTTTTCCAAAGAAGACATCCAGATGGCTAACAGACACATGAAAAAAATGCTCAACCTCACTCATCATCAGGGAAATACAAATCAAAATCACAATGTGATACCACCTCACACCTGTCAGAAGGGCTAAAATTAACAGTTCAGGAAAAAATAAACGTTGGCGAGGATGTGGAGAAAGGGGAACACTTTTGTACTACTGGTGGGAATGCAAATTGGTACAGCCACTCTGGAAAACAGTATGGAGGTTCCTCAAAAAGTTAAAAATAGAACTACCCTACAACCCAGTGATCACACTACTAGGCATTTATCCAAAGGATACAAAAATGATGATTTGAAGGGGCACATGCACCCCAATGTTTATAGCAGCACTATCAACAATAGCCAAATTATGGAAAGAGCCCAAATGTCCATCAACTGCTAAGTGGATAAAGAAGATGTGTGTGTGTGTGTGTGTGTGTGTGTGTGTGTGTGTGTATGACTGTTACATATATGAATATTACTCGCATGTGGCATTCAAAAAGCATGAAATCTTGCCATTTGCAACAACGTGGATGGAAATAGAGTATATTAAGCTAAGCGAAATAAGTCAGTCAGAGAAAGATAAACATCATATGATTTCACTCATATGTGGAATTTAAGAAACAGATGAACACAGGGGAAGGGAAGGAAAAATAAGATACAGAGAGGGAAGCAAACTGTAAGAGACTCTTCAATACAGAGAAAAAACTGAGGGTTGCTAGAAGGGTGTTAGGTGAGGGGAGGGCTACTGAGTAATGGGCATTAAGAAGGGCACTTGTTGGAATGAGCACTGGGTGTTATATGTAAGTGATGAATCACTAAATTCTAATCCTGAAATCATTATCACACTATATGTCAACTAACTTGGATTTAAGTTAAGAAAAAAATAAAGCATTATTTCACTGAGCACACAGTTGATAAGAGTGTAAAATATCCTTATTGTTTACATGGAGAAAGTTTTAGTGGTTTGGACAGAAGATCAGACCAACCACAACATTCCCTTAAGCCAAAGCCTAATCCAAAGCAAGACCATAACTCTCTCCAATTCTATGAAGGCTAAGAGAGGTGAAGAAGATGCAGAAGAAAAGTTTGAAGCTAGCAAATGTTGGTTCCTTAGGTTTAAGAAAAGAAACCTCCATAACAAAAAGGTGTAGGGTGAAGCAGGAAGTGCTGATGTAGAAGTTACAGCAGTTAAATAAAAGATCTAGTTAAAGTAATTAATGAAATAATGTACCATTGTTTTCAACCACACTCAAAAAGTTTAGAAAAATGATAATTGATGAAAGTGGCTATACTAAGCAATAGATTTTTAAAGTAAATTAAACAGCTTTATACTGGAAGAAGATGCCATCTAGGATTTTCAAAGGTGAAAACAGTAGAAGTCAATGCCTGGCTTCCAAACTTCAAAGGACAGGATGACTCTTTTGTTACGGGCTAATGCAGTGGTGAGTTTTAAGTTGAAGCCAATGTTCATTTATCATTTTAAAAAACCTTGGGCCCTTAAGAATTATTCTAAATATACTCATTCATTGGTTTGAGCCCCTCATTAGGCTCTGTGCTTACAGCTCAGAGCCTGGAGCCTGCTTCGGATTCTGTGTCTCCCTCTCTCTCTGCCCCTCCCTTGCTTTCTCTCTCTCTCTCTCTCTCTCTCTCTCTCTCTCTCTCTCTCTCGCCAAAATAAATAAACATTAAAAAATATATATACTCATTCTACAATCTACAAATGGAACAACAAAGCCTGGATGACAACACATCTGTTTATAACACGAAACCATGTTATAATGGGAATGTTTTAAGCCCACTATTGAGACCTACTGCTCAGAAAAACAGATTCCCTTCAAAGTCCTACTTTTCTTTACAATGCATCTGGTCACACAAGAGTCCTGATGGAGATGTACAACAAAACTAATGTTTTCATGCCTGCTAACACAACATCCATTCTTCAGCCCATGGACCAAAGGGTAATTTTGACTTTCAAGTCTTACTCTTTAAGAAATATATTTCATAAGGTTACAGCTGACATAGACAGTGATTCCTCTGATGGACCTAGGAAAAATAAAGTAAATTAAAAACCTTTCTAGATGGCATTAAAACTATTCATGATTCATAGGAAGAGTTAAAACTATAAACATGAATAGGAGTTTGGAAGAAGTTGATTCCAGTCCCCATAAATAACTTTGAGGGGTTCAAGACTTCAGTGGAGGAAGTAACTGCAGGTAGAGTGCAAATAGCAAGAGAGCTAGAATTAGAAGTAGAGCCTGAGGATGTGACTGAATTGCTGCAACCTCATTGAAAAATTTGAATGGATAAGGAATTGCTTCTTATGGATGAACAATGAAAGTGATTTCTTGAGATGGAAACTATTCCTGACGAAGATGCCTTAAAGATTGTTGAAATGAGTACAAAGGATTTAGAATATTACATAAACTCAGTTGATAAAGCAGCAGCAGAGTTTGAGAGGACTGACTCCAATTCCGAAGGAAGTTGTACTGTGGTTATCAAACAGCATCAAATGCTACAGAGAAATCATTTGCGAAAGAAAGAGTGAATTGATGCAGGAAACTTCATCGTTGCCTTATTTTAAGAAATTACTACAACCACCCAACCTTTAGCAATCACCTGATCAGTCAGCAGCCATCAACATTGAGGCAAAACCCTTCACCAGCAAAAGGATTACAACGTGGTGAAAGCTCTGATGATTGTTAGCATTTTCTAGCAATAAAGTATTTTTTTGTTTATTTATTTTTGGAGAGAGAGAGAGAGGGAGAATGAGCAGGGGAGGGGCTGAGAGAGAGGGAAAGAGAGAATCCCAAGCATTCCCTGTGCTGTCAGCACAGAGCCCAACATGGTCATGATTACCAGGTCATGATCTGAGCTGAAATCAAGAGTGAGATACTTAACCGACTGAGCAACCCAGGAGCCCCAGCAATGAAGTATTTTTAAAGTTAAGGTATGTACATTTTTTTTAGACATAATGTTATTGCAAACTTAATAGACTACAACACAGTACAAACATAACTTTTCTATGGACTGGCAAACCAAAAATTCATTTGACTCACTTTACTGTAATATTTGCTTTTATTGTGGCCGGATCTAAATCCACAATATTTCCAAGGTATTAAGTGTATATTAAAAACATTATATATATTATGTATGTTATATAATTATATAATGATATATGTAATAATAAGATGCATAATTATGTGATAATATATTAGACTATATATTAATATTTATATAAACATATATTAATTAACTTTAAGCTATCTGAAATGAATTGATAAGATCTTTGTAATTTTTTCTGTGCCCTGGAATAATTTGAATGTTTTTTTGTTTTTTGTTTTTTTTTTTTAATTTTTTTTTTCAACGTTTATTTATTTTTGGGACAGAGAGAGACAGAGCATGAACAGGGGAGGGGCAGAGAGAGAGAGGGAGACACAGAATCGGAAACAGGCTCCAGGCTCTGAGCCATCAGCCCAGAGCCCGACGCGGGGCTCGAACTCACGGACCGCGAGATCGTGACCTGGCTGAAGTCAGACGCTCAACCGACTGCGCCACCCAGGCGCCCCAATTTGAATGTTTTATAAAATATGTTAGAAAATTAGAACTGCTTCTAAATCTTTCTGGGTTAGAGATCATTAAAATGCCAATTATTTAATAAAACTTTTTATATTCTTAAAAATCCATTTAGGATTTTTACCTCTTCTTGAGGCAGTTGATTTCTATTTTTTATAGAAAAATAACCTACATTTCAAATTTATTAATATAAATTCACATGTAATATTTTGCAATTCAAATGAATTTGTGGTTAAGATAGGTAGATAGATACACATACACACTACATATTCAGATATCTGCTTATTTTTGACAAAATAATTTTATTAACCAAATATACTTTTTATTTTATTGATCAATTAATTTTCAATATTGTCATTAATATTCTTTTATTTTGGTTAATATTGTTATTCTATTATAACAGCTTATGTTGAATGCTACATATCTTGATTTTCTAATTTTTTTTTATTAAAAGTTTATACATTTCCTTGTTTTGATTTAAAATCGCCAGGTTGTTTTGAAGAAAGAAGTGGTTAAAGTCATTTGGTGATTACTATCTTGTTCATTTCTATCTGGACAACATCATAATCAGAGAATTTAGACTGTCAGTTCTCCACTTTCAAGAATGTATTGAAATTCCCAATTTGACCACGTACATGATTTTAAACCTTTCATATGGTCAAAATAATGCATTTCTATTTATTTGTTGACTACCAAGTGGTAACATCTAATAAATGAGTGCATATGCAATTAAAATTCTATATTTCTATACTTATGTTGTCTCTTTGGTCTTTTAAACTGTTATTACAAATTAAACTTTTCACTATGATTATGATTCTATTAATTTTTCTCACATTTATAAGTACTTTTCCCTCTATTTTTTGCTGATATTTTGCGTAGGCTATATTATTTACTGTCTTTTTTGTAAATATTGAGATTATTATAATATACATTCATTACTTCCATCCCTAAATTTCTATTGTCTTTTTTAAATTCATTTTTTTTAACTTTATTTATTTTGAGAGAGAGTAACAGTGCAGGAGGGGCAGAGAGAGGGAGAAAGAGAGAATCCCAAGCAGGCTCTGCACTGTTAGCACAGAATCTGAGACGGGGCTTGAACTTAAAAAACTGTGAGATCATGACCTGAGCGAAAATCAAGAATCTGATGCTGAACTGACTGAGCCACCCAGGTGCCCCTAAACTTCTAGTGTCTTTACTCTTGAAAAAAAAAATCTCTTAATTTTATCCCCATCATAACTACTTAATTTATTTCATGTTAAAGCTGAGATTTGCTGTCTCAGAAATCCACTCATTTCACTATCATACTTTTCACCACCACCCAATATTTTCCACATTTGTCTGAAACGATGTTCCAAACCAGGACATTTATCTCCTGTTCTCATATATTCTGCCCCTGGTTTGGTATAATTGTAGATATTCAGTACACTAACCAGTTCCATTATTCATCCTTGCCATCTAATCTGAGTTAGATCTTCATCCACTCCTCAATCATTTTATTCATCTCTTTTTGTCCCATTCCTCATATTACATATTCCAAACCTTCTCCAATCTTCTCAGGTTTAAACCTCATCTTTTACACATTTACTTTTAAAACATGTCTGAACTTCTAAACTTGCTAAGGCTATTTATACCACCAAAAATGAGCTTCCTTTATCTCTATCTTGTCCATTTAGAAATCTCAGCATATATTGCTCCTTTCCATTCCTGCTACTTCTGAAAAAAAAAAAAATAGTATTCCTACTTCATACAATTAATCCCTTTGCTCATTTCTTCTTCCTTTAAAATTTTCCCCATTTCTGGGGCGCCTGGGTGGCTCAGTCAGTTAAGCGTCTGACTTCGGCTCAGGTCATGATCTCACAGCTTATGAGTTCAAGCCCCACGTTGGGCTCTGTGCTGGCGGCTCAGAGCCTGGAGCCTGCTTTGGATTCTGCATCGGATCCCTCTCTGCTTCTAATCCACTCGCATTCTGTCTCTGTGTCTCTCAAAAATAAATAAACATTAAAAAATTTTTTTTAATAAAAATAAAAAAAATAAAATCTTCCCCATTTCTGATTCATTTTAAGTCTCTCCATCTCTACTGGATCTCCTTAAGTATGCCTTAGACTTATGATTCTGTAATTTGCTTTATTTACAGCATATTATTATTTTATGTTCTATTATTTCATTGTTTAATTATGCTTTGTATATTTTGTCATGTGATCAGAAACTATTTGATGTTCTTATCACTAGGATGCCAAGATTAGGCCATTGTTTGTTCTAAACTCCCCAATTAATCAAATTACCCAAACTTACACCTCTTTAAGCAGACCCTTGCTTTTTATCTTGGCCATTATATTGTCTCTACTCTAACAAAATCTTTTCCCCACTGAAGCAAAAGTTGTTACAAACAATATTTACTAAAAGTTAGAAAACTAGAAATCAGAATGCTCTATTCTTAACATAAGTTGTGATTGTGTCCAATTAAGTTATTTCCTTATGAATCAAAAATATCAATAACTACAATGTCACATTAGGTTTTTGAGAGAGAATTTAAAATAGTAAAAATGCTGTAGAAATATATTATTTTCTAACATGATTACTTTCATAATTGTTTGTCCATTCCTTTAAAGTTGTGTGTGCGTATGTGTATTTGGCTCTTGACAAAAAAGCATATGGAGCAATAGCATTCATTGCTTGTGAGTTCTTCAGCAATAATCTCTCCACCTGGCCTATGTGCATGACATATTGTTTTTGTAAATTTTCTTTCTTAGTAGACTCCCTTTCATTTTCCCACATGCACACCAACCCAGATTTCTTATTGTATTCATCAAACTATTTACAATTATTTGCTCCTATATCCATTTTCCACACCAGATTGAGAGCTTCCTGAAGACAAAAACAAACAAACAAACAAAAATTCTTTTTAAAATTCAATTTATGGGGCGCCTGGGTGGCGCAGTCGGTTGAGCGTCCGACTTCAGCCAGGTCACGATCTCGCGGTCCGTGAGTTCGAGCCCCGCGTCAGGCTCTGGGCTGATGGCTCGGAGCCTGGAGCCTGTTTCCGATTCTGTGTCTCCCTCTCTCTCTGCCCCTCCCCCGTTCAAGCTCTGTCTCTCTCTGTCCCCAAAATAAATAAACGTTGAAAAAAAAATTTTTTTTTAAATTCAATTTATATTCTTAGAAAATACAATAGCAAATAGTAAGTGCCAATAATATGTGTTGAATGACCTTTAATAGGCTTGGAGCCAATCTCCCAGGTAAGGGGAAGAAAAGTGGATGTGCTGTTGATGTCCGAGAGTAAAAAACTCTCACTTGGGAAATGAAGCACTTTCCCATCAATAGAGTACTAAGCTAATTATCTCATTGAATCCCATTAGCTCTCTGAATACCATTACCACTTTTGCCTCACTGTCCCACTGATGATCTAATGTAAAATAAAACTAAACTAGGATTTTTTAAAATACACTTTTATTTTTCAACTTAACACCTAAATAATGAAACTGCTTCTCTCTCAAAAACAAAACAAAACAACAAGGAAAGCATCTCCTCACAGCTCAACTCCCTCCATGGAGTTCTAGAATGCCCACTGAAATTGTGTATGAATGCATAAAACCCTGCTGGAGGGTATATAGATTTTTTTTATCTTGATTCCTTTTGTTGTGTTTTACAAATTGTTCAAGGCCCTGTGGGCCCAGTTTTTGAGAGAAGAGAGAAGACTTTTGAGTCTTTCCAAATCCTCATTTTAGGGTAGGGGGAGCCTACCAGGAGATTTCTTCAGCAGAATCTCCTTCATATTTGTCCGACTGGGGGTGCACTATCCCTGGGCTCTGGCAATCCAGTTTATAAGGCTGCTTGTGCCAGTCGAGGTTCAAAAAACAAAGCTGTGGGTGGAAAAATATCCAAAAGTTTCAAAGGCAAAAGCTGCTGTCTGAAGTTTTCTAACATTTCTGTAGGAAGTAGTGAGGGAGTAATGCTGAGAATACCCTGCAAATTATACAAAGGCGACTTGAAAAGCTACAGCATGTCAGTTTTCAAAAATCCTCCTGAGGCTCAGAGACTGTGAAATTCTCATGTATGTTGATTTATGCAGTGATTTGCTTTGACCCCAGGGAAAGCTGCTTTATGGTTTGGACATCTATGCCTACCCACCTTCCCACCTACCTGCAAGAATCACCAAACAAACGTGCAAAGGGAAAATAAATGAAGAAGAAAGGGAAGCAATCATATAAATAATAATGACTGAATTCAAAAGTTAAAAAATATTTTTCTTTGTCTCTGTCTGAGCATTCCATGCATAGTAGGCCATATATTCTGTCATAAATTTTGTCCAAAGATGATTATTTTTCTGTGTATACACTTAGATTAAAAAACAAAACAAAACATATGGTACAAAATGGATGTTACAGTAGAGACAGAGAAGGTTTTTACTTTAACAATCTTCCCCTATCCTCTTAGCCAACTCAAATTCTAACTGTGTTTCAAACCCAGTCTAATTTGCTTACTTTCTTTTTATTTTATTTTATTTTTTTTTTTTATTTTTTATTTTTTTTTATTTTGGGGACAGAGAGAGACAGAGCATGAACGGGGGAGGGGCAGAGAGAGAGGGAGACACAGAATCGGAAACAGGCTCCAGGCTCTGAGCCATCAGCCCAGAGCCCGACGCGGGGCTCGAACTCACGGACCGCGAGATCGTGACCTGGCTGAAGTCGGACGCCTAACCGACTGCGCCACCCAGGCGCCCCTAATTTGCTTACTTTCTAGAACATACCCTGACTGCTCTAGTTCGTACCTTGGCCATCTTTAAAGTCCCTATATTGCCTATTATCCGAAATGTATTTTGGTAATTAATCAAGTTATGACCAGTTAATGGTAACTGCACTTTTTTATTATTAAACATTTTTTTAAATGTTTATTTATTTATTTTTTTTTGAGAGAGAGAGAGAGGGAGCATGAGTGGGGAGGGGAAGAGAGAGAGGGCAACACAGAATCTGAAGCAGGCTCCAGGCTCTGAGCTGTCAGCACAGAGCCCCACGCGAGGCTGGAACCCACAAACCATAAGATCATGACATGACCCGAAGCCTGACACCTAACCTAACTGACTGAGCCACCTAGGCGCCCCATATTAACTGCACTTTTTACCTTTGTTATTTAAAATTTTTGACTGTGGCTAACAGTGACAATTACATTTTAAAGCTTTTTGGTCATGATTTAAACTTCTGTAATGAAGTTTGACTGAATTTATTTATCTTTGATTCCTGGCAGCTTTTAAACCTCACTCTTATTTTGTCCTCATTCTACCCCACATCAGAACACACTGCTAAGAAAAGCCAGGTGATCCCTCCTTTTGTGCCAGCAGAAAAACTCAAATTATTAAAGTCCTGTTCATACCCAGGACCTATCACTTGGACCCCACCATTTCATCCTCATACAAACCCCAAGCCAGCGTTACTTCCTTGCCCACTCAAGCTATTTCATACCAGCTTGGGCAGTCTGTTCGTCTCTACTCAGGGAGCCTCATTTTGTAAGTTATAAACATTTTCATACTCTTGTAGTGTGTGTCTGAAGATATCTGGAATATATATGGGTTGAATTTATCCTCCCTATGTAGAGTGGTTACGATACCTTCCCTTGCATCCAGTCCGAAGACTATGCATACAGAGAGAGTTCAATACTTACACGTTTAGTGCCCAGCTGCGTGACTTGCGTCCCTTTCATTTCTCTTTAGCAAGCTGGAACCTGGGTTGTGATGAGGGGGTATTAGCCAGCTATTCAGCCCATTCCTCAGGTTACCCAACTGCTAACCAGATCATCAAAATAGCCTTTTGGTATTCTCTTTGAAAGGGATTATATAATGGAAAAGAAAAGAAAAACTAGGGCAAATATTCAAAATGTGGGCTTTTCATTGTGATACTAATTGCATTGCTTGTGCCTTGGACCAGGCACATGGTCAACACTTCTTGATGCCCCTCACCCACCTCATAGGACACCTTCCACATAAGCTTACAGTTGGTATCTCTTTCAGTCAGCACTGCCAGAGGCAGATTGAGATTGTTCATCTGTTCACTGCAAAAATGTATCTTTATTAATAGTCATCCCTTATACCTTTTATTATTTAAAAATACATTTGTGTGTTTACTTATTTATAACTTATCTATTTTGAAAATAATTTGAAGTGTCTCTATTACTTTTTGTTTTTGGGTCTTCACTCACAACCCCATGAGATAGACAAGTCAGCTGAACTTGACATACATGGCTGCTGAGAACCACAGAAATCATAACTTGCCCTAAACCAAATTGGTAATTTTCCACTCTTTGATTCCTAAGCAATAATCTTTCCATTACACAGCACTATTTTCTCAGAACCAATGCCAATATGAAAAGTATGGTAACAGATGTGCATGAGGTGTCGGATATGTAAGTTTTATGTTAAAGGTAAGTCATAAAGCTACTTATTTTTTCTATGGCATTCAGTTCCTGTTGTGAGTACTCTCGTCACTTGGCTAAGTGCTTAGCATGAGTCTCCATAGGCCCTTGTTGAACTGGATGAGGATGTCTTCTGCAAAAATAAAAACAAAGCCCTATACAAAGATTTATATTAGAGGTAAGTTCCTTCCTGTAAAAAAAAAAAAAAGTGTGTGTGTGTTTTTCTTCTTCAGGAAGCTATGGAATTAAAGGGAGGGAAGATGAGGAGAGGGAGAGGAAGAGAGAGAGAGAGGGGCACATACAGAAGAGGGTGAGAAAGAGAGGGAGATGGAGAAGGAGAGTAGAGGGAATGGAGGAGAAGAATGGGAAAGTTTGTAGGACTTTTTTGTCGTGCCTAATACGTATGTAAGTGTCTTCCTGTCAGTTATCTATGTGAAAGAGATTAATATTAGTGACTGAAGTAATACTAAATCGAACACAGAAACAAAAAATAACAAACAACAAAACACACATGTCTTTTTGATCTGGGTCACTTAATAACTTAATATAAATAAATTTCACCGGGATAGAAGGAACATACTTAAAGATCATAAAAGCCATTTATGAAAAGCCCACAGCTAACATCATCCTCAACGGGGAAAAACTGAGAGCTTTTTCCCTGAGATCAGGAACACGACAGGGATGCCCACTCTCACCGCTGTTGTTCAACATAGTTCTGGAAGTTCTAGCATCAGCAATCAGACAACAAAAGGAAATCAAAGGCATCAAAATTGGCAAAGATGAAGTCAAGCTTTCGCTTTTTGCAGATGACATGATATTATACATGGAAAATCCGACAGACTCCACCAAAAGTCTGCTAGAACTGATCCATGAATTCAGCAAAGTTGCAGGATACAAAATCAATGTACAGAAATCAGTTGCATTCTTATACACTAACAATGAAGTAACAGAAAGACAAATAAGGAAACTGATCCCATTCACAATTGCACCAAGAAGCATAAAATACCTAGGAATCAATCTAACCAAAGATGTAAAGGATCTGTATGCTGAAAACTATAGAAAGCTTATGAAGGTAATTGAAGAAGATTTAAAGAAATGGAAAGACATTCCCTGCTCATGGATTGGAAGAATAAATATTGTCAAAATGTCAATACTACCCAAAGCTATCTACACATTCAATGCAATCCCAATCAAAATTGCACCAGCATTCTTCTCGAAACTAGAACAAGCCATCCTAAAATTCATATGGAACCACAAAAGGCCCCGAATAGCCAAAGTAATTTGGAAGAAGAAGACCAAAGCAGGAGGCATCACAATCCCAGACTTTAGCCTCTACTACAAAGCTGTCATCATCAAGACAGCATGGTATTGGCACAAAAACAGACACATAGACCAATGGAATAGAATAGAAACCCCAGAACTAGACCCACAAACGTATGGCCAACTCATCTTTGACAAAGCAGGAAAGAACATCCAATGGAAAAAAGACAGTCTCTTTAACAAATGGTGCTGGGAGAACTGGACAGCAACACGCAGAAGGTTGAAACTAGACCACTTTCTCACACCATTCACAAAAATAAACTCCAAATGGATCAAGGACCTGAATGTGAGACTGGAAACCATCAAAACCCTAGAGGAGAAAGCAGGAAAAGACCTCTCTGACCTCAGCCGGAGCAATCTCTTACTCGACACATCCCCAAAGGCAAGGGAATTAAAAGCAAAAGTGAATTACTGGGACCTCATGAAGATAAAAAGCTTCTGCACAGCAAAGGAAACAACCAACAAAACGAAAAGGCAACCAACGGAATGGGAAAAGATATTTGCAAATGACATATCGGACAAAGGGCTAGTATCCAAAATCTATAAAGAGCTCACCAAACTCCACACCCGAAAAGCAAATAACCCAGTGAAGAAATGGGCAGAAAACATGAATAGACACTTCTCTAAAGAAGACATCCGGATGGCCAACAGGCACATGAAAAGATGTTCAGCGTCGCTCTTTATCAGGGAAATACAAATCAAAACCACACTCAGGTATCACCTCACGCCAGTCACAGTGGCCAAAATGAACAAATCAGGAGACTATAGATGCTGGAGAGGATGTGGAGAAACGGGAACCCTCTTGCACTGTTGGTGGGAATGCAAATTGGTGCAGCCGCTCTGAAAAGCAGTGTGGAGGTTCCTCAGAAAATTAAAAATAGACCTACCCTATGACCCAGCAATAGCACTGCTAGGAATTTATCCAAGGGACACAGGAGTACTGATGCATAGGGGCACTTGTACCCCAATGTTCATAGCAGCACTCTCAACAATAGCCAAATTATGGAAAGAGCCTAAATGTCCATCAACTGATGAATGGATAAAGAAATTGTGGTTTATATACACTATGGAATACTACGTGGCAATGAGAAAAAATGAAATATGGTCTTTTGTAGCAACGTGGATGGAACTGGAGAGTGTGATGCTAAGTGAAATAAGCCATACAGAGAAAGACAGATACCATATGGTTTCACTCTTATGTGGATCCTGAGAAACTTAACAGGAACCCATGGGGGAGGGGAAGGAAAAAAAAAAAAAAGAGGTTAGAGTGGGAGAGAGCCAAAGCATAAGAGACTGTTGAGAACTGAGAGCAAACTGAGGGTTGATGGGGGGTGGGAGGGAGGAGAGGGTGGGTGATGGGTATTGAGGAGGGCACCTTTTGGGATGAGCACTGGGTGTTGTATGGAAACCAATTTGACAATAAATTTCATATATAAAAAAAATAATAAAAAAAATAAATAATGGACTTCAGTGGCCTCCAAAGCCGTTTCCCTTGAAGATCAAATTTATCTAAGAATAACAATAGAATAGGGGTGCCTGGGTAGTTCAGTTAGTTAAGTGGCCCACTTCAGCTTAGGTCATGATCATGCAATTAGTGAGTTCAAGCCCCACATTGGGCTCTGTGCTGACAGCTCAGAGCCTGGAGCCTGCTTCAGGTTCTGTGTTTCCCTTGTTCTCTGCCCCTCGCCCATGTACTCTCTCTGTCAAAAAATGAATAAAAATTTTTAAAAAATTAAAAAAAAAAAATAAATAAATAAATAAATAAATAAATAAATAAATTTCACAATAAGCAAAGGGAGTTGCATCCCATTAATTCCCATGATAGGAAGTTTACCTGATTGGTAAATTTGCTGACAGGGCTGTACAATCATCCCAGATTATATAAATCAACTTGAAATGATTGCAGTGTTTTCCGGTAATCAGGTAAACCAAGTTCTGGATAAACATTATCCTTAGATTTATATCACCTCTTTGGGGGCACAAATCAAAAGGTAGATACCAACTCTCTCTTGGCTTAGTCTGGTATCCAACTGTCTTGTCCTCCTTTACACTGAACTCTTTTGGCCACCATCTACTGCCCATGGCTACAAACTATTTTCCCTGCTCAATGTATGCACTGGACTGGTTCATGCTTTGGAGGAGCAGTTGGTTAATGATAATGATAATGACTTAGATTTCAGTGGGCAGTAAATATAAAATTTTTGATTGTTAAGTGGCTTCATGAGTGTAGGAGACTGTTTATTAACACTGTGGAGGACAAAGGTGATTGAACAGTGCCAAAAAGTATATGCAAAGAAAACGGCAACAGAAAACACTAAAGCAGTGCATTTTTATTCCTGGAATGTAAACAGTGGATAAAAAACAGAAAGAAAGAATAAAAACCTTGATTCCTCGGCAAGAAAATTGCATATATGAGGTTAAATATGATAAAGCCAACACATTTCAAAGTAATGCAAGGAGTGAATTACAGAACTCTTCTTGGGTCAATGTTTTGACTATAATAAAGGCAGGAATACCCAGAGACTGCTAACTACCAGCCATAATCACTAGATGATAGTCTCTTTATTTAGAATGAAAACTATACATTTTTAAAACTATGATTATTCAGGGGCACCTGGGTGCCTCAGTTGGTTAAGCATCTGACTTCAGCTCAGGTCATGATCTTGCCATTCATGAGTTCGAGCCCTGTGTCCAGCTCTGTGCTGACAGCTCAGAGCCTGGAACCTGCTTTGGATTCTGTATCTCTCTCTCTCTCTCTCTCTCTCTCTCTCTCTCTCTCTGCCTCTCCCTTGCTCATACTCTCTCTCTCAAAAATAAGTAAACATTAAAAAAAAACAACTATGATTATTCAGATAGGTCATGTGTTATGTTGTCCTACTTATGGCAAGGTTATATTTGCATGATAGGAGAAGATATGATTCAGTAGGCGGACAGGGAAAGATTAGGGCCTGAGGTCCCCGGGTGGGGAAAAACACCTATTTTGTAACAATGCTGAGAGCATCTGACCATAGCAAAGCCCCTAAGGAGTGAGGTTCCTCTTAAGAATGTAACAGATCCCAGCTACTCCCCCTCAGGTTTCCCCTCAGGAATTTGATAAAAGACTTAAGTATGGCCATAGACCACCCCTCATATGAGCCAATCAGGAATGGACAACCTAGCAGCTAGAGTTATCCAGCCAATAAGGGTAGAACTTGGGAAGGAACAAAGAGGAAGGGAAGGGGGAGGGCTGACCAGAAGCTTATAAAACAAGGACCTTTGCCCATAGTCCTTGGGCATTAACTATTGAATGTCCCCTCTCAGTAAAGAGAGTTTTCTTACTATTCTTCCTTTCTAATCTTATACTCTAATAAACTTTTGCTTGCTGTTCATTTTGTGTCCACCTCTTGATTCTTCAAAATGGTGAGACAACAGATCCTGGGTGTTGTGGTAAAAAATCCTGCAACATTTGCAGAGGTTATTAGATGAAGTGATATGGAAAATGTGACTGATATAAAATGGAAAAGAGTAACTGAATAAACCAAATCTTTGCTCTTAGTTTCCAAATCTGAAATGCTGAAATACAAAGCTAGAAAAATTTCAGTTTTACATTTTCTGCATTTCACTGTCCTACCTAATGTGACTCCAATATCCCTTAGCACATGGTTGTATTTCATACACATGAACTGTCAGGGCCTACATGGAGATGTCCAGTAAATGTCTACAGGTGACAATGCTGTCAGGTACAACTTTTAGGATTAAATTTACTAATATATTCAGGACTGTAAGGATTCCATTCATCATTTATTTAAAAGATGTGGCAGATTTAGAGAAAGCTCTTCTGCAGTTAAAGTGACCAGCCTCTACTCAGGATGTAACTCCAGGACCCAGTGATATCATTATACATTTTCAGAGAAGGATTTTAAAGCTGTCTTTGCTGTTTCAGAATTCTGAAGTAAATACTCAGAGACACATCTCATTTTAAGCCCCCGCCCCCCCGTCTCCCCAGACCTTGTTTAGAATCTATCAATTGGGGATGTTTAAGGGCATCCATCTAAGCTACTAGCTCTCACAATTGCAGTGCTTTATAGAAATGCAGACAACTGACACCATCGCAGGAGACCACAAAGAATCTGCCCAAGGTGAGTCTGATGTGAGTAATTCATGCTGAAACAAACATCAATCTAGACTCTTTATAATTCCCTCTAATCACCTGGGCAATTTAAAAAAAATCATAATAATGCTACTATCCACCCCAAAGATTCCAAATTAATCAGCTCATGGAGCACCCTCCTATCATCTCCTTAAAAGCACCTGAGGTGGTTCTAAAAGGCAGTGAAGGTTGAGAATAGTTTCCCTAAATGTCCATACCTACTGACAGCCAGCACTATCTTTCTGGAAAGAATTTTGTTGCCTAAAACCCATCAACATCTGTCTCTGTGGAATTAACACACTTAATTGGGTAGGTGCTTAAATAATGAAAGACAACTTCATGGAAAGGGGCTGGTGAGGTGTCAGGGGCCCCTTGAGAAAGTAGCCTCGAGAAACCAGCCTTCACTATCACAAATTAAACCCTGGGGAACTACTGTGTCTGTTGTCCTTGATCTAAACACAACTCTACTGTCTTCTGCCACCACTGAATGATCCTAGGCCTGTTAACTTCACCCCTGGCCTTCCAACTTTCTATTACCTTTGTCTCCAGGCCTTCTTCTTTGCACAAATCCAGGAGGACCATTAAATTATGTAGTGCCAGAAGTTCTGCTCAGGCAGGGGGCATTTTTGGTTTGCTTGTTTGTTGGTTTTTTTAACCTATCCTAGTCCTTTCAGGCTTTTACCTAGAAATTCTAAGCTCTTTAGCAGGTGTCCCACAGGCTGCTGAGCCCACCTTATCTGACTCCACCAGGGGAAGGAAGGCTGGCCTGTCTCTGCTCCTTCCTCTAACTTTTCTTGGCCTACCATAAATGAGGTCATCACTCCTCTGCTCCTAAACGAGAAGTAATATCTCTAACCTTGTCCCTTTTACTTCGACTTCTCTTCCAACCTACATCTTTTCCATTAGCCAAACTTATTAAAATACTGCCTTTTATTATATCTCCAGCTTTCTCAAAAATCACTGAGGGCCTGTTTAAGTATGTATGCTAAAGTCACACTCTCTTTGTAGCCTAAGAGTTGATCCTCCTTTTATGGAGATTCATTCTGTTCTTCCAACCAAGACTTTCCTGAAAGAACTGTGTGGTTCCAATACACCCTCACTCCTACTGTCCACTGGAAACACTGAGGTTCACTTTCCTTGTTCCCATGCTTGCCCCCGAAGCACATTCTTTCCCTTGTGCCTGATAGGAGTGTTATTAACCCTTTGAGGCTCTAGTCATGGTTCACCTGCTCCATAACACCTCTGAACCCATTTGTCCACAGTGACTTTTTAAGTCCCATAACACTTGTTTTCTTACCATTTATTTGGCTTATAATACTGTATTCTGTGTTCAGTTTTCTGGACTTGGTCCTAGTGATTTGCCTGATCCACTGTTTTGCTTACACTAACATATACTGAGGAAATAATTTCTAACTGATTAATTGGCAAAGACTATATAAAAGTGAAGCCAAATGAAGTTCTGGGGAAACTTCTAGTTAAAGCTAAAGGAAAATGTTATGGCTGTATGATAATTTATATCTGATATTATTCAACCCCCAAATGGAGAATCTATCTAGGAAACGCATTTTTCTAAACGAAGGGAACCGACCTCATGCAATGACGTCTCCTCTCTCTCTCCCCACACTGGGCCCAATGAGAGGTCTGAGTTCAAACACACAAAAAGGGCTTTGAAATGTCACTTGTTCACATCTGAGAAAATACTGCTTTCTTTGCCCCCTACCAGTGTCATCAACTGCAATTTCAAATCAGTATCTTGCCTCACCACAGATTGCTTTGTACATCCAGTCTTCTTGTTGTTCTTTTTCTGCCTCATTACTTATCTCCTTCACCTACTGATATTAGTTGCTCCAGATACTTAATGCAATTTTCCTGGCAGTGTAAAGTATATTGAGCTCCTTGACAGTCAGATTTGAGTTTTCCAGCATGTTACAGAAAACACTTCTTTTCTGGCTATTTGTTCTAGAATTTCAAATACATTATTAAACTTAGGAAATAGGAACTTATCTTCATATTGAGGTGGGGATGCTGCTCTAAATGAAAAGAGTTCTGCTGATCGCCATGCAGTCATTTCAAGATGAATGAGTATCTATCTAACTCAAACATTTTAGGACATAGTGGGAAGAAGTCAAAAGAAGGATTATCTTTTGCTAGATTGATATTCTGCTTTTGCATTATTTACTATTTACTCACATGTGTGAAAACACTGCCTTTCTTTCTTTGAAAAAAATTCTCATCCATTTCTTAAGATTTATTATGGCGTTGGACTAATTTGGCATTTTCTTAGTACTGACTTTGTCTTTCCTGGGTAAGTTCTTCTTTTTCCTTCATATAACCAAATCCTACCTGTCAAATGAGATCAGCTCAGTCCTACCTCCTTCATGAAGCTTTCCCTGCCTACTCTATCTTTCACTCATTTTTACCTTATCACAACTTCTATAGTTATTATGAGGCTTCTCTGAATCCCAGGATTTAACATTTGATCATGCTGCCTTGTTTTCTGCCATATACTTTATGCCCGGTTTTCCACCTGAACTATTTTTTGCTTAGCCAATCGTCAGTCACAATTCTATCAAATCAGTATCTGTTTTTGTGCATTGGTACATAGCCCTATAGTTATACTAAACTAGCATTAGTATGCTTTATATTTATTTCATGCCCCCCCCCAACTAAATAATAAGCTCATTGAAGGCAATAGTTCCTTCCTAAATGTCTCCTCAATCTTACTGGTTTTTCTCTCCCTCCACTGCTCTACCTTCATCTAGACTACATCATCTCTCATTATGAGAATCATAACACCCTACCAGAACCATAACACCAGAAGGTCTGCCTTTATCTGTCTCCTATATTCTCTCCATCTTATCTCTTGAGGAAAATTCAGAAACAAATTTGAGTCTATTCCCTCTCTGTTTAAAACACTTGATGGAAAACATGAATGAACCTTGAATACATGCTGAGTGAAATAAATCAGACATAAAAGGACAAACATTGTATCATCTACTTATATGAGGAATTTAAGGTAGGAAATTTCATAAAGACAGAAGTAGAATGGAGGCTATCAGGGATGAGGGAAAGAGGGAATGGAGAGTTACTATTTAATGGATACAGAGTTTCTATTTGGCATGATGAACAAAGTTCTGGAAATGGATAGTGTTGATTGCACAACATTGTGAATGCACTTAATGCTACTGGAATATACACTTAAAAGTAATTAAAATGGAAATTTTATATACTTTATAACAATGTAAGTTTATTAATTAATTTATTCATTAACAATGACCACAATAACAAAAACCTCAGAGGTCTTACAAAACTTTTAGGATAAAGATCATAGCCTTGCTCTAGCCTCAAACCCTGGATGGACTGAGCTCTATGTATCTATCTCTATAGTCACCCTCCATCTCTATACTAAACACTCTATGGATTGCTTCCGGTCTGTCAAATATGCCTTGCTCCTTTCCATCAAAGAAGCTTCCCACATAATTCTCCCTGTTTCTTTAACATTTCAAACAGCTCCACTTTGAACACCACTGGCTCTATGACAGCCAGCACAAATCCCAGTTCCATTAGTACTACCTCAAAGAAGTCTTCCCTGAGTATCTAGATGGGTGCTCTTCGAGCACCAAGGCATTTCCCTTTGTAGTCCTGGTCACAGCTATAATTGTATTTTCACTGGTGTGTTACCAGTACCAGTACCAAAGGGTACTGACTGGTTTGTCCCCTAGATTGCAAGTGTCAAAGAATGGCAGAAACATCTCTGATATTGCTTACAGTGTAGTGTCTGTCATATGGTAGAAAGTCATGAAATATATACTAAATGAGTGAAACCAAAAATTTTATCATGTGCTCCCTTTTCTCTCTGTGGAAGATCTAGCTCTTGTTGGTATGACAGCAAGCAGGTCACTTTTACTGGATCTTACTTTTCAAAATGTAAAAGAAGGAATATAGAACAAAAATTTTCTTCTAACTCTAAAAAGTGAGATATAGAACTGTTTTATTGGGGGCAGAGTCTGCTTCTTGATCTCATAGGCAAAAGCTATGAAAAGAAGAAAGGGCATTCCCAGCAACTTGTCCACAACCAAAAGTTTGTTTACAAGGCACAGTGCTCTCAACAGCCATAATCGTAAAGTGTTAACAATGGCTACAGCAAAGCATAACACACACATATTGTTTACTTCTTACAAGGAACTCTTTTAGTCGTCATGACAATGTTGTCACGTTATTGCCACTAGTAATTAGCAGAGTTGAGATTTAATCCACTAGCTTAGATCTAAGTCTGGAGGGGGAAGAAAACATTTATCTATATATCTCTTTCCATTCAACAACGTTTTGGCATATATGAAAAGAATACATAAAATAAGGCAAATGTGTTTTGAGAATGTTTTCTAACTCACCATGTAATTCCATTGCATTTTAAAAAAGAATTATCGCTTATCTAACTCAATTATGAATTAATCCATTGTTCAGAAATAAATATTTAAAAATGTATTAAGCATTTAATATGTGCCTAGCAACCGTGGGATTGGAAAAAGGCATATACCTAGTCTCTAACTTCAGTGAGCTTATAAAATAGAGTTGGACAAATTGGATTCTCACATATGAAACAATTAGAACATGCCACAATATACTGTAATGTATGACCAAATGCTGTATGCAAGGCACCATATATAGAAGGTTTGCAAACACAACGTATACTCTTAATTTTAAAACTTTGCCTGCGTATAATACCATGTTACCTCTGCAACATGGATACATTTCTCTGTCCTTATCTCAGTAAAGCTGCACAAGTACTCATGCCAAAACTTAATTTTTAAATCCGTAATGAAATGCACTCAACAAATATAAGATATTGCCAGTATCACACTATTTGCGGGCTGGCAAATCCACTGTGGCAGTTCTATTTTATACATCCACATTTTGAATTTTGATATCCATTCTTGTATTTCCCAAGATCAGGAAGCGGGTGGCAAGACCTTTTCCACATTTCTGAAATAAAGTCATCCACAATTAAAATGGTTTACTGGAAACAGATGGACTTCCCGCAGAGATTAACCCAATTATCTTTGGTTTAAGAGCCAGAAAAAGCCATAAGACCATTATCTTACAAGACAAGAATTTTATCGTGATGCCAATCTCATTACATGAGTGAATGGAGGTGTTTAGTGATAGTTTTCCTGCATAAATATTCTTAATAGATTTAGTTTTTCAAACTCTTGGCTACTCATTATTTTCAAATGAAAGAGCTTGACAGATGAATGGTGTTGTGCATTACAGAAGGCCAGAGACTTTACAACATGTAGTTCCCTCTGCAAAAATAAGGGTACTACCCTCAGACAGAAGGGAGAGCTTCACTTTTACACCCTCTTAAAAATGTTCAAACTTGTGTTACCAATATTTCTCTTAGCAACAAAGCTCACAGAGTTCAGATATTTTATAAATATTTTTTGTATTCATAAAATACAAGTATTTTAACATTAATAGGCCAATCCTAATACTATTTGAAGCTTTGACGTGTATCCAATTAAAAAAAAAATTCCCGGGGCGCCTGGGTGGCGCAGTCTGTTAAGCGTCCGACTTCAGCCAGGTCACGATCTCGCGGTCCGTGAGTTCGAGCCCCGCGTTAGGCTCTGGGCTGATGGCTCGGAGCCTGGAGCCTGTTTCGGATTCTGTGTCTCCCTCTCTCTCTGCCCCTCCCCCGTTCATGCTCTGTCTCTCTCTGTCCCAAAAATAAATAAACGTTGAAAAAAAAAAATTTAAAAAAAAAATTCCCTTAAGGAAAGTTACAATTTTTGCTCCCATTTTTTTGGAGGGGGAGAGGTGGTTGCCAGTTGTTAAAAATGAAAGCTTAGGCTCATTAAGAGTACTCTTTTTGTTTATCTTCATATATTCAATAAATATGCATTTTGTACGTCTGATCAAGCATATGTGAGACAGGAGAAAAAGCCTTTGTTTCACATCAAAAAGGAGAATTGATTTGTCCATAATATAACAGGATGAGATGGCCAAGCATAAAACAGAAGCAACTCTTCATCTAACATTGATCCTTCGACAGGGGAAAAAGAATGCGCTGGCCCTTTAAGAACTAAGACAGGTATGAGTTTTTGTACCATCAAGCTGCTGATTTCTAGTTGTGACAGCACTACAACAGGCAGAATTTCAATGTCAGTATTTCTAAAACTGATGCCATTAATACCAACTACATAGAGTTTTAGAAGTACCAAATAGATAATGACTAAATATTTTACAAACTATAAAATGATACTGTGAATTGTTGACGTTGCTGGAGTGATAGCTAATACTCTCCCTCCCCTCACTCAGGGCTGGTTTATCCATTGGATATAGTAGGCACAGTGCCTAAGGTAGATGACACTTTTAGGAGCCAGGAAAATGTATAATTGCTATTTATTTTAAATCAGAAGAAAAGTAATTATAACAATACTAAATAATAAATGAATCCATCCTAGATTTGTATATTAATATTACAACAGAGTCAATAAATATAATGCATCTTGTTGGTTGACTGCTTTTATTTTTGTTTTTGTTTTT
>NW_024412397.1:33058068-33117834 GCF_014898765.1 Herpailurus yagouaroundi | reverse complement strand
AAAATAAATAAACGTTGAAAAAAAAAATTAAAAAAAAAAATTCCCTTAAGGAAAGTTACAATTTTTGCTCCCATTTTTTTGGAGGGGGAGAGGTGGTTGCCAGTTGTTAAAAATGAAAGCTTAGGCTCATTAAGAGTACTCTTTTGTTTATCTTCATATATTCAATAAATATGCATTTTGTACGTCTGATCAAGCATATGTGAGACAGGAGAAAAAGCCTTTGTTTCACATCAAAAAGGAGAATTGATTTGTCCATAATATAACAGGATGAGACGGCCAAGCATAAAACAGAAGCAACTCTTCATCTAACATTGATCCTTCGACAGGGGAAAAAGAATGCGCTGGCCCTTTAAGAACTAAGACAGGTATGAGTTTTTTGTACCATCAAGCTGCTGATTTCTAGTTGTGACAGCACTACAACAGGCAGAATTTCAATGTCAGTATTTCTAAAACTGATGCCATTAATACCAACTACATAGAGTTTTAGAAGTACCAAATAGATAATGACTAAATATTTTACAAACTATAAAATGATACTGTGAATTGTTGACGTTGCTGGAGTGATAGCTAATACTCTCCCTCCCCTCACTCAGGGCTGGTTTATCCATTGGATATAGTAGGCACAGTGCCTAAGGTAGATGACACTTTTAGGAGCCAGGAAAATGTATAATTGCTATTTATTTTAAATCAGAAGAAAAGTAATTATAACAATACTAAATAATAAATGAATCCATCCTAGATTCGTATATTAATATTACAACAGAGTCAATAAATATAATGCATCTTGTTGGTTGACTGCTTTTATTTTTGTTTTTGTTTTTTTTTTATAAAGTGGAGGAAGAGGCCCACAAAGGCAGAAGTACTTAGGGCACATAAAAGGGTAAACCTCTCCTCACTCTATCTGAAAATAATTTACAGGGGCGCCTGGGTGGCGCAGTCGGTTAAACGTCCGACTTCACCCAGGTCACGATCTCATGGTCCGTGAGTTCGAGCCCCGCGTCAGGCTCTGGGCTGATGGCTCAGAGCCTGGAGCCTGTTTCCGATTCTGTGTCTCCCTCTCTCTCTGCCCCTCCCCCGTTCATGCTCTGTCTCTCTCTGTCCCAAAAATAAATAAACGTTAAAAAAAAAAAAAAGAAAAGAATTTACATATTTGGAGCAGTCTTACTTCTGAACCTCTCAGAATTGCACATTTCTTTCAGCCTGGGATGGAGAAGAGTCAGATGTGAAAATTCTACATTCACACCTGGAGCAAGGGCAGAAACACACACCAGCTTCAGCTTCTTCGGAAACATAGGTAAGAATTCTCCCTGAGATGGTCTGATGGTTCTTGTCTCTAAAAGTTAAACCAAAAGCATAATTCATTCATTCTTTTTTGAATCATGTAACCTTCTTGGAAACACTTGGCCTTTCCTGGCCGAGGATTCTCCATTTGCTTGTTTGTTTGAAATTTACAATGGGGACTAGATAGTTAATGACAGTTTGGTTCTGATTGCTTTTTGTTTCCACCTTGGTTTCACTGGAGCTTTGTAATGAGTCTGTGACTGTCTGCTATCCATCCATCTATTTATCTCTCTTCTCTCTTATGCTGTCTCTTGATATTGATCGATTTATCTACCTATCCCTACACACCCATCTATCTTTAACTATTTTATATTCCTGATTTAATGTAGATCAATAGGTAAGAAATAATATAAGAAATATTGCACAATACCATTTATAGATATGTTTTCTAAAAAAACCCAAATAACACCCTAAAAATTTAACGGATGTGTACATTTTTTTGATTATAGATGGAATGAAAAAAATTGGGTAATTATGGAGGAGATGAAAAAGGGTATAGAAGAAACATGAAAAAAAATCAAAATATAACAAGATCATGTTCTAGTGTTCATACACCATAAATAAATGAACATAGTATAATAAGTTTCAGTATCTCTATTGGGTCTTGAGAATAATAAGAAAGAAAGAGATAGTGTTGTGAGTCAGAATGGGTAAGGATTGCTTGAGAGAGAATGCAGAATTTGAATTATGTCTGGAAGGAGAACTGCAATACGTGGGCATGAAAGGAGGAACAGGATATGATTCATGAAAGGGAAGAGCAGAGCAAAATCTGAGGGGTGGGTCAGTGTAAAGAAAGTTTGGGGGCAGTTACTAAATGTATTGCCATTCCAAGTATGAAAATGGAGCCCCAGGTACACTGTGGACAGTGAGAGTGGCATTAGAAAGGGCTTGTCATCATTGTGAAACCATAGGGCCTTTTCAAATAGAGCTTTGGTGGACAGACACATAGATAATGGGGATGTTAAAATGGGCCATGTCTCTTTTCTGAAGAAAAAGGAAAAAAAAATCTGCAATCCTTCCTCTCCTCTTGCTATAACAATTCGGAGAAAGAAAAGAAGTCTATCATTCAACTGATTCCAGGGAAAAAGACAGGCAAGGTCATGTCCTCTCACACAGAGAGATACAGCTGCGGAGAGACCTGGCCTGTGATCTGCTCCCCATTAGGGTGGTGTGGCTTCTCTTAATAGGGCCCAGATCGTTTTTCAAGTAGCAAATCTGTCCAGCAGAAGGCGGTGAGCTATTGTTATCATTTATTCTGATCCATGGAACCCAGTTGATAAAAAGGTTAGAAATGCCACCTCCAGACATGCACTACATCAGATGTGCTTAAAACTGCAATTCAGACGGAGCTCCAAATAGTTTCTGCCTCTCCTGTCATCTCTTGGGCAGGAATAATAACCTACAATAACAGCAGCCTTTTTTGCTTCTAGGTTAGTACTAAAGGAATGAATATAATTTACAACCTATTTAGAAACACACATATCTACATACAACAGCAATATAATAGGATATCTGTAAAAATATTGAACTGATCAATATGAGTTAATACAGGATATTATGAGAAATGAAATAATCAGGAAGCAGTAAGAAAGAATAGATTTTTATTTAAATTTCCCAGATCATATGTTTTATTTTCATCCTCTCATATCTTTTTTTCTTTAAAACACTCACACTGACCTTTCCTAAACTTTAAATTATTATTAACTGATTAGATATATATTCCACTGTACACAATTGATATATTTTCTAGGTTTAATTAGTATATTCTCGTTTATATATGCATTCTCTTTTTCCAAAACATTCCCTAAACACAAGAACTTGTTCTATAAATTATCTTTATTATGATTCCTAGAGATAGGAGAAGACGAAAATTGAGGCTTACATAATATATTTCTCTACAATATCACATATTCATTTCATAAGAATTTATTGCTAATCCATAATGTTGTCTGGGTCCATTTAGTGTGAATGTTATGTTAAATTCTGCACTAGCTTCTCATTCCTTGAAGAACATATACTCCAATGGCTGACACCAGACTAATAAAGTAGAAAAGAACTATATAAGAGAGCAGGCAATAGACTGAAGGCTTATGAAAACACACACAACCACCTGATTAACAAGAAAGCAACCAATATAATCAGATTGCCCAGATAACTGCCGCTTTCTGCTTGGTATTGTTTCTCCACAAAATGTCAATAAAAAAGAAGCTGACAAAAGAAAAGAAATACAGAAATAAAAGAAAAGAGAAATAATGTTCTACTGCGAGCACACAGATTGCCCAATCATGGACACTTTCTCTATTTCTGCAGAGATGTGAACTGGATGTTACAAATACTAATCCTCAATCTCAAGGGGGTCTTTAGTCAACTAGGATTCAGTTACATTAGGCAGACTGGTCAACCAAGGCCTCACAATGAAATCAGGTTCTTTAGGGAAAAATATACAAAACAATAGTTGAAGTAGTTTAAACAAAGAACACAAGCCCTAAACAAATTAAAAAAAAAAAAAATATATATATATATATATATATATATATATATATATATAGAAAACAAGGGCAGCCAGCAAGTAAAAACACTGAAAATAATAAATAGGGTGGAAACAGATACTCACTTATATATACAAGAACTGGATGTTTCCCTGTGATCGCTCCCTAACTCTGAAGAATTCTCTTTCTCGGGAGCTGGGTCCTGCTAATATACCATAAGGAATTTTCTGGAACAGAAGCTTCCGTGTTTCTGACTCCATAATTTTGTTGGTGATGGTGGTAGTGGTAGATGGTCTGGTTTATGTTTTGTTTGCTGTTGCTTGTTGTTCTTGTTTTTAATTTTTATTTTATACCTGGCTGTCAGAATTCTGTGTGGCTGGATTATACCCCCAGAATGTTAAAGGCTAGAACTCCCAACATGGAATTGATGTTGGAAGCTGAGGAGCTTTCAGTTGCCAGTTGATATAATCCATGAAGGTTTTCTTAGCTTTCAAAGGAAGTCAGTCAGTTCCTATACTATTCTGATTTACCTCTACTGGTATCTGGTAGAATAACACAATATTATTCCAGTTAGGCTACATATAAGATTTGATCACTTAACTATGGTAAAACACTGTGAATGCAAACTAGGAACCTATTATGATAGGTTTGTATTGGGTGGGTAGCCATAGTACATACCCAATGGTATAATGAGAATATTTGATATTGTTTTTCTTTTTGTGGGTGTTTACAGAAACATACAGGAGGTAGTAAATTCAAGGCTTGGGCCAGAGCAACTTGGAGAAAGCCAGCAACATGGATAGAGTAAAATTGAGAAGAGCTAACATGTTAAGAATATAAGCAATTCTATTTTAAGTTGATAGCAAACTGAGAGATACAAAAATAAATTGGGAATGAAGCTTAAGAAATTACAATGGGAATGTAAATTTCAAAGAAAATTTAGAAAAAAAGTATGAAGAAAGTTAATTTTGATCAGATATGTGAAAGAAGCAGCTTGAAAGTTATATAAAACATATATATGTTCTCTTACAGTCAAAAGTGAATCAGGCTTAGTAAGCCTGATTGGGAGACACAGTATCCTTCAGTATAAACTTTTCCTTCATCAAATCCTTCACTGAATCAAAACTGAAGTAGAGAGCTGGAGAGAAGACCTAGTCAGTAAGGAGATGAAAGTAAGAAGAGAGCCTTCATGGTCTCAGATGTGATTATTTTTCTGTAGGAAAACCTAGTAATGCCTAAACCATCAGCAAAAGTTAGAAACTAAAGACATCAAATAACATAATTTCCACTTTGTTAGATGCAGAGGACAGAGAGAGGGGAGCCTTGTAAATGGCTATGAAATAAATTAAAACTTTTTTATATTTCAGATATATATATATTTTTTTAATTCACAGGACTAGTTACATCATATTAGTCAATGTTTTCCATAGAAAGTGAGACACATAGTCCTGGGGTCAGAAGGAAGTGTCAGAATAAATATTTCTAAGTTAGATTCTTGGGTTTACCAATGACACCTTCTACTTCCTTGGAAAAGCCATGTAGATGGCTGGCCTCCATTTGTGACAAAGTAATAAGCACAATAACACATACTTAGAAAACTCTCATGAGTGTTTGAAGAACTAATTAGCTAATATTTGCCAAGTACTTTGAAGATGGGAAGTGCTAAATAGTATTACTATGTCATGCTTGCTGAAGACTAATGAGCTCAGAGGGAGATGGTCCCACCAAATACAAGCTTTCTGGAAAAAGCATAGCCTCCTTCTTTCTCCCCAAGTAGGAAATGAGAATAACATGCATAAATAATGTCATCAACCACCTGAAACATGGTAGGTGCCCCTAAAATTGTAGCAATTATCACCATCACCATCAGTGTCCTCATCACCCTTGCTCTGCAATCAGTGTCCTACTGATGCTGGAATTTGTTTGAATCCAGCTGTTGAAATAATCAATAAGGTATGCAAGAAAAAGAGCAATATTTTCTTTAAAACAGAAACAGTCTTAAATAAATCAACTTGTTTTATCTCAATAACACTTACTAAATTCATTGTTTTATACACTTAGAACCCAGAGTTTTGACTAATAGGGGTAATTGACCTCTATGTTGGTAACCTACAGATACAGCCTGTGGTATATTTTATTCTATAATCCATACCATTTTTGGTAAGTTTTTGAAGTATTTTAGGAATCAGTTCTATAATGCTATTTTTCATCACTTTAGAAGAGTATGGACCTGAACTCAATTCAAATCAATTGTACAAAGTGAAGAAACACAGATTACTGATGCTGGGAGATTCCTCACATCCAGACTGTTAGCCCGTCTGCAGACACAGGACTGATCAAATCATGCATTACGCTGATTACTGACCACAGATTTCTTAATCTCTTACAGTCTGGCTCCCTTCTCCCCCACTATTCAAGACACACACTGTTGTTGCTGTTGTTGTTGTTGTTGTTGTTGTTGTTGTTGTTGTTGTTGTTGTTTGAAGCTTACAATACCCTTAGGTATAAAATCCATTTTTCTCTTTTCTCCAATTTGCCATCATTTTCAATTTTCCTGTGCCATTAAACACCTATCAGTTTATATATTTTTTTAATTTCTTTCTCTAATAAATTTATTTCTTGTTCCTATTCCCCCTTTCTTTCTCTGTTTCTTCCTATGCTTTAATATACACATTTCCTAAAGATCTGTCCCTGTTGCATTTTTTGTCCTTCTGCACTGACTATACAAAAAATATAACCCATTCTTATAAATTTGAAATCACCTCCTTGAGAAATGCTACAACTGTAAGTTATCTCTTGAACTACATTTCTACATTTCTAATATTCCATAAGAACTCTTTATCTAGGATACTTTGCAGACTTTTTCAATTCAATACTTTTAAGAGTGAATATATAATTTTAACTGCAAACTCTTTCTTGCTTGCACATTCCCTTTCTATATAATGCCCCAATACCCCTTCCAGGATCTCAGATTTAAACTCTAATCTTTGTATAACTTTGATGTTTTCTTTCTCCTTATCTACAACATGGACTTTGTTTCCAATTCAATATGTTCAACTGTCCTAAAACATCTCCCATTCATTTTGTTTTCCATTCTAACTGCCTGAGTAACATTCATTATCTCTTTTTCACTTGTGCCCTTTTAGTGGTTTCCTGACTGGTAAACCTACGTCCATCCAATCACTGTCCAGTTGTATTCATCTTATGTTTTTGTCCCATATTAATCTTCCTCAACAGGGAACTTTAACTGTGTTGTTCCCTCTGGCTCAAAAATCCTACAGGCTTCTATTATCTTTGTGCTTACCTTGCCCTCCACATATCCTTTGCTCTAGCCAAACTAAACTCTTTTTTAGGTCCAGGTTTGTGGCCATTCTGTGCCTTTCTCTTGGTGTTCTACCTCCTTAGATTTTTCTATCCTCTTCTCTCTACTTCTCAATTCTTATTCATTCTTCAAGGTCCTGTTCAAGAGCCACCCTCTCTTAAAGTCTACCATATCTACTCATTGGGAAGTAGTAGCTGGGTACTTCTTCTTCTAAAAAACCTTCTAGGTAGCTTTGGCTAGTCTAATGTAAATAACACAGTAGTAAATGTCCTTTGTCTTTTTTTTTTTTTTTTCTGGATTTTTTTTCTCCCAAAAGCATGGACTGCATGTACCTCACATCAGTTGCAGTTGTATAATTCAAATGCAGATCTCGGTTTTGGTTGGAATTATTAAGTATAGAGTTTTAACCTTATTTAGAGCTAGGTTTTGAAATTTAGATATACCTAGCTTAACCAAAAAGAGGGTGTTCTCTTGAATACACGTGGAGGCCAAATCCCCAGAGAGCAATGCATATTTGTTTGGTTATACTTGTTCTCTCTGTGGATGTATCTTTCCCAGTGTTCTTGGCAAAATAGTGATAACAGTAGTGGTGGCAATGGTATGGAGGGGAAGAGAAAAGAATAGGAGTGAGATGTCAGGTTATTCAGTTCGAGGTAAACTTCTTTTCTCTTCTTGGCCTTCTGCAATTTAGTATCATCCTAAAGTAACTAATATCCCCAGCATTTATCTAGAGGTTCTGTTGTTATTTCTTGATAACGTCAAGTGCAAGCATGTGGTAATGGGAAAAGACATGACCAGTGTAGATTAAATCTTCAATAACTAATTGCCAAATAAATGAACAAGCTTCCCCATTTATTTTTCACTGTGGTTAGGACAAAAGCAAATAGAACCTGGAAAATGACACTGCATTACCATTAACTTACTCAGCTAATTACCCCCCAAAGATCTATTGTTTTCGATGTGGTCTCCTTTTGGGAAGATGTCAATGTATCTTGATTTCCAACTATCAATTATTCTAATACACTTTTTCTTGGTTTCTCATTTGTCCTGACCATCAGAGGCTCTTTCCCTTCTTTACTTGGGATGGTAGGCTCTCTTACTTTAGGGACTTTGCAAATCATAAGTTAGTTTTGTGCCATGATCCTCTTTACCCTAGAGTAACTCATTCCTCCATAGGACATCAAATGTGTAACTCAATAAATTGCCTTTATATGTCTCTATATATTATATATATATAAACATATATGTGTGTATATATGTACATGTGTATACATGTATATGTGTGTGTATTTTTTCTCTCTATTCTGGAAAAATTATTGGCTTATTAAAATTTCACAAAATTCTGGGTTTGAAATATCTAAGGCAGAGTGGGTCAGTGGGTAGGTGGTTTCTTCCACCACTATTAGAAGGGCAGCCTACCACACAGATGATAAGCTGAATTTTGAAGGCCACTGAGCAGTCAGTATTTGTTCAATTTATCATAATCATAAAAACACCTGGGTCCAATGATCATATAAGTCATCCACAGAATCTGGTGGGGGAACACATGCTTCTCTCATCATTTGGAGGATTTTATCCTGATGTTAAAAGAATTTACAGAACGTAAACCAACTCTCTTGTTTTGCAGATGAGGAAACAGAGGGTTTAAGATATAATGTGACTACCTTAAGGTCACACAGCCCTATTGGCAAGTCAGGAATACAGAACTGGATATTACCTTGACATGCAGGACTGTACTATTCTCAAGTCATTTTATTAAATTTAGAGTAACCAGATAGGATTGGCTGTGGTCATATGATTCCAAACACGAATATCACCAAACTCTTTCTGATCAGGAGAGATGATCTGGGTAATGGTCATGCACCTGGGTCTTTTTTGCACATGCTATTAATGACACCTACATTTCCTTACCTCCCTTTCTGCCTGAAGAATTATAAGAAATTGCCCATTCCTAGATCTAATACTCTCCTCTCTAAAGGCTCCCTAGATTCCACTGTTCATCCCTAGTGGTTTCATAGTCTTGCTTGACACCTCTATTGTGATATCATGTCACTGTATCTATTGTACTTGTATTTATTTTACTAATGGACTTTCAAATCTTTGAGGTCAGAGGCCTTGACCATCACATTTATTCATTTCTGCAACCAAATTCTGGCTAGTACAGAGCAAATGCCCAAACTATATTTGCTAAATGAAAGCATAAAAATTAAAAATGTGAATAATTAAAAGAGATTTGTATTACTTTATTTTTCTGCCACATGGTTTGTCTGTTGCACCCATATACATACACTGTTAATCTAAGCCACTAACTGGGAGTTACCAGTGGAAGAGTAAGGTAGAAAAATGTCCATTTTCTTCTCTTATTTTTTTTCTGGTATATTTCTTAGAAGTGGACCAGCATAAATGTTAAGAGGCTAGAGTGACATATCAAGAGATTTGGGTCATATCTTCATTAGCTTTGACAAGTCCTTTGCACTTTGTTTCTCAGTTTTCTGAAGTCTCAAATGGGAATAATGCTAATTTCAAAGATATGTAATGAAGGAGAAATTAGATATTATACATGAAGCTTTTTAAAAATATAAAGAAGCAATGCTCATTAGGTTATTGTTAAGATGACTATGACTGTAATGATAACAATGGTGCTCCAGAAGATTAGGAAAAAAGCATGGATCTGAACCTCTAATGCTACATTTTTATTCAGCACTAAAATTCCTTCAAATGGTTTTATTGAATGCCATTGCCCAAGAACTTCTGGTTTCTTTAGTTATAAGCAATCTCAACTACCATTTAGTATTTCATCCTGTTTGGGGCGCCTGGGTGGTTCAGCCAGTTTAGCGTCCTACTTTAGCTCAGGTCATGATCTAATGGTGGTTTTTGGGTTTGAGCCCTGTGTTGGGCTCTGTGCTGACAGCTCAGAGCCTGGAGCCTGCTTCAGATTCTGTGTCTCCCTCTGTCTCTGCCACTCCCCTGTTGGTGCTCTGTGCATCTCTCTCTCTCTAAAATGAATAAACATTAATTTTTTAAAAATATTTCATCCTGTTTGATCATTGTCTTTTGAACATGCAGAAGTTGTCATTTTCTACAGCAGACACACTTTGGTAAGAATGTGGGCTCTGAGTAGGGCCGTAAATTCTACATTTATCACTTACTTGGCTATGTAACTATATGTAAGTTAAAAAAAACCACCTCATTAAATCTTAGACACTAATAATCAAAGATGCCTTATAGGATTAAAAAAATTTTTATGTTTATTTTATTTTTGAGAGAGAGAGAGAGAGAGAGAGAGAGAGTGCAAGTAGAGGAGGGGCAAGGAGGGAGACACAAAATCTGAAGCAGGCTCCAGGCTGAGCCTGTCAGTACAGAGCTCAATGTGGGGCTCGAACTCATGAGCCATTAAGATCATGACATGAACCGAAGTCAGATGTTTAACCGACTGAGCCACCCAGGTGCCCCTACAGGATTTTTTTTTACAGTAAAATGAAATACTGATAGTTTTATATAACATTTGGCACCAAAGTAAATAATTAAAAGAAATAAATAAAAAGTAAAAGATATTATTAGTTATCTACAATCTTATTAGATATCTAAAATCTCTTCTGTCATCTGCCATCATAATAGACATTTTAATATTATAATTTAACATTTGAATACTTTGAAATACTTGCATAGTGAGGGAAGTACAGTATATGGGAACAGACCCAAGTTCAAATACTGGCTCTCTCTCTTACTAATGTATAAAATGGATGATAATTGAAATACATGCCACACAACATTGTTCAGATAAAATAAGCAGCATATTTAAACACTTTGTACAACATCAGCGATATAATAACAACAATGCTGTGATAAATAACTAATATTTAACACACATAGTGAGATTTATGACTCTGACTCTATTCTTAACACTGTACATATATTAGCTCATTTATCCTCCACAACAACCCATCTTACAGATAGAAGAACTCAGGTACTGGGAGGTTTAGTGATTTGCCTTGAGTTTCACAGCCAGCAAGTGGGGGATCCACATTCAAAGCCAGGTCCTTAGACCCCAGAATCCATGCAGGTAGTGAACACTATTCTCCCAATAAATGATAGTGGTCACTGGGCTGAATCTTCTGCAATATTCAAATATTCACAGGAGGGCAAGCACCAGCCTAGTTCCTAGGGTAAAGCATTCTAGAGAGTCCCTTATCAGTAAGTATTAGATGGACCTGAAGTAGAGGCTGTCCAAATGCTCCAGACTCAGGGAGAGATGAAATGGTGGGGGTGGGGTATAAGAACCCAACAGTTAACTTTGACTCTATTCTAATTTCCCTCACTCTTTACCACTACTTACCCCACAGGTTGGGAAGTAAGTGAGAGCCTTTCAGACTGGGAAAAAATTATTCTTCTTATAGAATTGGACTAAGAAGCCATGCATCAGAGCCCAAGCAGCCTGGGAAGGCCTTGGCCTTGACTACACCCCTGAGACCACTGTGGTCCTAGGGACAGTGGAAGCACACTATAGCCACAGATTCTTGCCTTCTCCACTTGTCCAGACTCTAAAGGTTTGTGGAAGAGAAGTGGAGGGATTTGGGAAGAAAAGGCTAGAGTAGGATGGTGGCCACAGACCATTTGGAATAGAACATTCTCCGTTGCAGTATTTGTTGCTTTTATGTTCCCCTATTCCTGTAATTGAAATATTGTTCCTACAATATTTCAGGGTGCTCTGCCAACTGAATGTGCAGTGTAGGAGAGAATAGTGGGCTTTATCCCAGCATGAGCCTGGGCGACCCTGCAGGGTGGAGGTCCACAGGCCCCCTGCTGCAGAGTCCAGCGCCTTGGCCACGGTCTCCGGTTTGCTCCAGAGAAGCAGGGAGTATTGAGGTGGCTTTGATAATAGGCTGCCCACGGAGAAGTACAAACACTGGTCTCCATGATTAATATAGATTTTCAAAATACTCCGTTCTTGAGGGGAAACACATTACTAGTGGTAGGAGCAGCCAGAGGAATAATAAACTATTTAATTTGAGTTTGCTTTTAGGTTCGAAGCCTGTGCACTAACACAGTGTGTTCTTACTGATATCTCTTGCTCAGGTTTTCACTTCTTTAGTGGTAACCTGCTATTCAGTCTATTAAATCTCCTTCCGAAATCCCCAAACTCATTCGAGGCCTCCATCACTTTCTCCCTCCCTCCTCCTGTCATCAAATCTACCTTTTTAAAGCCCCTTTTCTTCCATTTGTTCTCTAAACAAAACTCTGCAGCCGCTGCCACACTTCCTTTCCAGATGCTGCTAACAACAAATTATTCCCCATGGTTTTAGCTAGGATTTCACCCCTGTTCCATTTGGCTCTCAGGACACATTTGTTGAACTCAAAAGCCTTTTAACTGCCTTTTTTTTCCCCCTCCTCGGGAAAACTCATAACAACACACTGTTTCTCTCCCCAGAGCAACTGACAGGCCCCAGAAATAATGAAACATGGAAAAATAATCTATCAAGAAAGCTTTGATAGTTGACCTATTTGGTCACTGTCTTTAACAACAACTTCATATTATTTTTCTTTTCTACGTTTGTTTCATTTAAAGATCTATGTTTATATTCATCTGATTAATAATGATAGGACACCATCTGATCAATAATGAATATAAGTGATCCTGAACTTAACTTCAACTGAATATTTATTTACATTTTAAAAATGTGAATATTGGTTTATGCTTTATAAATCCTGTTTTAACAATTCTGTTTTTTTCCCCAACATTCTCAATAGATACCTCAATAGATAACTCTACTAAAAGTTTGTTGTTGTTCCTGTTGTTGTTATGATATGTACTCATTTTGTTTTATTTTGCTGTTCTGCATTTTAGGTACAGAACAAAAAGATAAAGCCACAATAAGGAGAAAATGACTTTCTTGAGTAAGCAGTTATTGGAAATAGAGAAGGTGCTATTCATATTCCCCTTCCATTGTTATAGCTCTGTGCAGCAATTATTACTTTAAGCTTTTACTTTCTGATGAAAGCCATAAACATCCTCACTCTCAAAATTTTAGCATTCACATTAATTTGCTTATAATTGTGGGGGGGGGCTAAAGCACAAAACCAACTGGAGTATAATATGGATCTATGGCCACTGGCTTAAGGATTCTAATATAGCCAGATATGATCCCTGCTAAGTGACAAATTCAGGGTCTGAGGTCAACATAGTCAGATTCTTGGCTTTTTCTCTAGGGTTAGAACATTCAGTCATATATGCATGTATATGGGAAATAACAGTATGATTGTATCTTAAAGAATATTTAAATAAATTATCTATAACTTAAGGCCCACAGATTTCAAGATACAATATGTTGTTGACCTCAGTAGGATGCCACACAAAGACTGAAAGAAGATTAAGAATGAGAATTGAATGTTGTATTCTATATTCTTCCTTTCTTTCTCTTTAATGCAAGCCCCTGGGGGAAAAAAAAAAAAAAAAAAACAGCTATGACCTCCATGGCCATTGTTGGCTATTATTTCCATTGAGCCTAGAACACAGTTCTGTCACAGCAGGCATTCTGTAAGTGTTGATGAACTCACACAAACTAGGAAAGTAAAAATCTGTCAATGACCAAGATAAAACAGGCAAGTTAATTACTAGGAGGGTGAGCTAGAGCCTTCAGTGGTTCAACAGAGCAGAAACTTGCAAAGGGAGTCCCTGATTGCTTTAAGGACTGTTAGCCTTTGCCCCTTAATTTGGGTCACATGGAAGCAAAAATAAGGTAGGTGCTCAGCTTGGACACTGACACACTGACTTTGAAATTTATCTCAATAATCTCTTTCTAATGTGAGAGATCAGATTTTCCTATAAGATTCTGCATCTTGTTACATATTAATTATTACTTATTCTAATGACTTCCAGCACCAGGAAGTTATAATCAATAACAACAACAAAAACAACTTTAAAAACATTAAAATGCCTTAAAGTATCTTAAGACATCTCCCTCATTGGAAGCATTCAAATAGAGCATGAAAGCCTTATTAGGGATGAATAGAAGTCTCTGGTATAATGTGGAGTTAAGTAACCTGCAAAATCTCTTCAAAATGAAATCCCCCAAATATAAACCCCAGCTAGTCCAACCTGAGATATGAATGTCCTATGATATGATTCACCACTCCTTGTAGCCAGTACAATGGAAATATGTAACCTTCAAAAGTTCTTTCACCTCTTATTTCTACTTAATTTCCTTACTCTTAAGAAAATGGCCTAGAAAACAAGGAACAAGCAAGGCTTTATGAAGAAATAAGAGACAAATGGAAATTTCTGTATTATGAACTCAAAACTTGTTTAATGAACAAATGATTTTACAAACATAAAGTAAATACGAGGACAGTAGTTTGATACCTACTAAGTCCCTAAAAATACACACTAGAACCTTGGTTTGTGAACATAATCCGTTGTGGAAACATGCTTGTAATCCAAAGCACTTGTAATACAAAGCGAATTTCCCCATAAGAAATAACACAAACCCAGATGATTCATTCCACAACCCAGAAATGCTCATATAAAATGATTATAATACTGGGATATAACAAAAAATAATAAAGAAAATATGAAATATAAAGAAAAATAAACAAATTAACCTGCACTTGCCTTTGAAAGCCTTCATTGCTGGTGTGAAGAAGATAAGAGAGAGGTGGCTTATTGTGTAGGATGACTTTCACTATCACTAACGGAATCACTGCTCTCTATTGGTTCCATGGAATATTTTTCTTTTCATGCAACTTCAACAAAGAACCCATCCAATGACACTTGCTTTTGCCTCTTTTTGAGGATTTTGTGGAAATGTGACATTGTGTTGTTGTTAAACAGATTCATTGCTTGCACTGCTACAGCCTTATTCAGGTGGTGCTTTTCTACAAAATGTTGCACTGTCTCCTACATTTTACACACCTCTCTAATCTCATTTGAAGTGAGGGATTCCTCTGCCTTTTTCTCCTCCTCTTCTGAAGCCCAGATCTCCTCCATAACCTCTTGCTGTTGCTCTCAAGGCAGATCCATCAGTTCGTCGATGGTTAGCTCCCGGCCATGTTCCTGCATGTCCAAGAATGCAATCAGGCTATAGTTTTCTCCAAGCAGAATTGAGGGTTGTCTTGGTGACCCCATCCCAGGCTTTATTGATGATCCTGAGGCAGGTCACAATGTAGAAATGATTTTTCCAAAATTCTCAGAGGATAAGGTTTCTCCTTCAGTTACCTCGAAGCATCAATGAAATAGTGCTTTGATGCAAAGCTTTTTAAAGTTCGAAATGACCTGGTGATCCATGGGCTGGAGGATTGGAGTGGTGTTGGGAGGAAGGAACTTGACCTTAATGAACTTGAACTTCTCCAGTAAGTCAGCCTCAACACCTGGAGGATGAACAGGAGCAATATCCATAACCAGCAAGGCTATGAGTGGCAGATTCTTTTCTAAAAGGTATTTCATCACTGCAGGACGAAAGACCTTGTTGATCCACTCAATGAACAAGATACGAGTGACCCAAGCCTTGCTGTTGGATCTCCACACAACATTTAACTGGCTGTTCTACACCTTGCATTTCTGGAAGGCTCATGGATTCTCAGAATGATACAGGAGCAGGGACTTGACTTTGAAATCCCTGCTTGCATTAGCATGAAAAAAGAGGGTGAGACAATCTTTCAAGGGCTTGTGCCTGGGTATTGCATTCTCTTCTTCTGTAATGTGGGTCCTCTTTGGCATCTTTTTCCAAAAAGCCCTATCTCATCACAATTAAAAACTTGCTCTGGCAGGTAACACTCAGAAACCATGAGCTTCTGGAACTTGGTAGTGAACACCTCAGCTGCCTTAGCATCTGAACCCGCAGCCTTTCCGTGCCTCACCACATTATGGTTGACACTTCTCCTCTTAAAGTTATCAAACCATCCCCTGCTTGCTTTGAAGCCTTCTTCACTTTCTGTTGACATACCTGGCAGTTTACTTAAGAGGTCGGTGTACAAGGCAGCTCACAGATAAAGTTCTCAGTCACAGTATCAGCTGCTATTTGCTTCTCATTTATCCAAACCAGAAGCAACCTACTACATCTTCTAGAACATGTGGCCATTGATTTGATATTCTTGTGACTCCTTTTGCTGCACCTAGCCCCCCTTATTTCCTCCTTCTTCTTTAATATTGTGCAAATGGTTGACACAGACTTCTTATAAAATCTTGCAATTTTGGCCACTCACATACCTTGTTGGTACTTCTCTATGATTTTCTTCTTTTTTTTAATATTTTTAAATATTTATTTATTTTTGAGAGAGAGAGAGAGAGAGAGAGAGAGAGAGAGAGAGAGCAAGCAGGGGAGGAGCAGAGAGAGAGGTAGACAGAATTTGAAACAGGCTCCAGGCTCAGAGCTGTCAGCACAGGGCTTGATGTGGGGCTCAAACCTGGGAACAGCTAGATCATAACTTAAGCCAAAGTCGGATGCTTAACCGACTAAGCCACCCAGGCGCCCCTTGATGATTTCCTTCTTCCACCATAATCATCTCCTTACTCTTACTGCCTTTCTTTTCAACCTTTTTCTGCATGGGGACCATTGTATATGCTTGCATGGATGTTGACTACAGTACAGCATTAATAAACTCCTGTCATATACTCTGTTTAATGTAACTGGCAATAAGGTAGCAGAGGAAAGAGTCTATATCTGCAGGCAGCTGACCTACAATGACGCAAAGCATTCCTAAGCTTACTTTTGTATGGAAAAGCAAAGGACTGCCCATAGGTGCTTTGAAGTGACAAAACATAAACTAGTGTCACTTGTGGGCACCTTCCAACATTCTGAAAAATCACTCATTTCTACCAAACACCGAGGCCTGACACTGAGCATCTGAGCATGGGAGATGATCACCTATAATCCTGCAGACAGAGAGAGAGAGAGAGAGAGAGAGAGAGAGAGAGAGAGAGAGAAGAACCAATGGCTCACTTGCAATCATATGACATTTGGCATCACATATTACTTGTACTGCAAGACTTTGCTTGTTTATCAAGTTAAAATTTATTCGAAATGCTTGTTCATCCTGTAGAACACTCACAGAAATTGCTCACAATCCAAGGCTTTACTGTACTTATTCAATCAATTCGTAAATCAGGTAACTACTGGGGACTTTAAATAACAGTAACATGCTATGTCCTTGGGACATAGAGATGATTTGAATAGGGTCCATCATCAAGATATCCATAGTCTAGTCAGGAAGCAATACATGAAAAAAATTCACTGGAGTATTATACACTCACCAGGTATCCCAAGTGGTGGTAATAGTGTACCTGACATGTAATGGTTGCTCAAAAAATATTTGTTAAGTGAATGAAATGCTAACATTAGGCACAAACATGGTTTTGTGGAAGCAGTAGTAAGCCTAATTAAGAGCCAGAGGTATTCTTTAAAATGGAAGCAGTGTTTGAACTGAATCCTAAAGATAAGTTGGAGTTTGATAATAGAAGGGGAAAAAAAGGAATTCTGAGCAAAAGGAACACTGTTTGAAAAGGCATGGGAGTTTGAAAGTAGATGTGAATTAAAAAGACAGCAAAAATTTCATTAGAACTGGACCATCGATACAGTAAGGGCATGGACCATAACTGAGGTTAAAGGAGTAAGACAAGGTTACCTGGTGAGAGGGCTTGAATAACGTTCAAATTAGATTTTTAGTTGAAATGCAGTGTAGAATTGTTTGCACATGATTTGGAGCTGCAGCGGTCACAGTGAACAGGGGTTAAATCTGTCTAATGTAGCAAGATGGTGGCCATTATAGCTATATTTGCTGTCATTTGAGTTCTCTCCAGGCCATCTGGGCTACACTGAAATTCCAATCAGCATAAGGATCTCATTTATATACTAACAATATGGAAGTATGCTCAGATACATTGTATTGGATTTTGCCTCAAATCCTGTCATTGTTATTTTATGAAAACAAAAGCTGGAATACAGCAATCTCTTGTGCAAAACCGTGAAGGGGCCTCTATGGTCTTCTGAGTACATTGCAAACCCCCTGACATGGCTACTCCTAAGTAAACCTTTTATGTCTCATACTCGCCAATGGCCCCCTATGTATCTTAAATCTGTACACTGCTTCTTTCTCCAATGATGAAAAAAAAAAAGGTATCAAGGGAAAATATATCTCTCAAATATAAATCCTTCTGTAAACTCCCCAAATCCCACAAATATAGTCTTTTTTTTTCCTACCCTGGTTTATATAAATAGGTACTTCTGTCATGGTTGTTCTGTTAAGCCATCTAAGCCATCTCAAGGCCTTCTGTTATAAGCAGAACCACATCGAGGACAGATAAGTAAATGTGCCCACTGTTTCCTGGACACTGGACAGTTATTCATAAGTATGAATAAAACAAGGTGAATATAGAAAGCCCAGATCCAGAGAGATGGATAAGTCATTTTAAAGAGGCAAATCCTGCCTTCGGGGCAAGGTATAGACACCCAGAAGTCCCCTGAGCCCCTCGTCTTTTTCTTTTCTTAGGAGAAAAGTACATTCTTGGTTTAATCTCTCTAATTAAATAGCAACTTCTTCCACAGCTCTGGAGGTGGTTACATCCGAAAGCAATAAAACCTAGGATTCCTTCACTCAAAGAATCCTCCTAGTTATCTGTCTTCTAGGTCACATATCACAGGATAGACCCTTAGGGCTGAATTTTTAAAAGGCAACCAAGCTTTTTCTTGTGAAGATGACAGGTGTGTTATGTATTACATTGGACAATGACATAAGAATTTCCAGCATGAAAGACTCCTCCTATCCTGTTCTACCCTCTTGAAATGATCAAAGGTTTAAAGAATATTCATGTCCAATCTCTTAATGGTGCTGAGGCTGAAATATGTGTGGAGATACCCAGGAGATTTTTAAAAAGTGCTGCAAGTAAAGTTCTCACTGTCAAAGCTTGGTAAAGCTTGCGTATTGGATGATGTTCTTGAAATGAAGAAGAAAGTTCAAGATGGATATTGGCTTCCCACAATTGCCAGGAAGTTGAAACTTTTTCTAACTAAGTTCTCAGGCATCGTTCATGGACTTCTACTAAGATCTACTGTCAAATATTGTTTCTCAGAGTTTTTTCCTGGCTTCTGAGAGCAGGTAGGATTCCCTTTTATGTGCTCTGACATGTACTAGTTTCCAAGCCAAGTACTCAGACAGATTGTAAACTTCATGAGGGAGAAACTCTTTCTACCTTGTCAGCATCAAACACATGGCATATGAGAAGCACTCAAATTTGTTTGACAAATAAAGTATTAAACAAGTTAATGATGTAGGTAGGTTTTCCAGTTAACAATAGCTATTTCCAGCATGGAGTAAGAGGGAAACAAACACATTTTCTTTTCTAATAGAATCACTAGCATGATTTTTTGTTCTTTCTGTAACATGAAAATAAAATTGCACTACCACCAAAAGTATTAAGGGGGCCTTTGACAAAAGCTACATAGTAATTGAGACGTCTTCATTGCAGAATGACCACGTGATTTACAGAAAGTTTTACAATGTGTTCTTTCTTCCCCATATCTGATTTTTAAAAATTCCTAATGGTGGAGTGCCTGGGTAGCATTGTCTGTTAAGCATCCAACTTCAGCTCAGGTAATGATCTCACGGTTCATGAGTTTCAGCCCCACGTCAGGCTCTGGGCTGACAGCTCAGAGCCTGGAGCCTGCTTCAGATTCTGTACCTCCTTCTCTCTCTGCCCCTTCCCTGCTCCCACTCTCTCTCTCTCTCACTCTCTCAATAATAAACATTAAACAATATTTTAAAATTCCCAATCGTTTTATCTAGCCAAGAGTTTCCTGTAATTCTGAACATTGGAATTATCTTCAACTCATACACATCCAACTGGGGATCAGACATAAATCATCACTGATCAGAACCCAGCTCTACTCCACACATACAAAGCTCAAGCAGCTGGCTGGTATTCATGAAACCCAGGCTGGAATGCTCCTTCTAGGACCTTGAGTGGCCCCAGCTTCTTCATCTGATTATAATTCTGTGATTGCTTTCATTGAGTTTTTGTTTTGTTTTTTTTTTTTAAACACTTTAAAAGGGATGCTCCATATGGAAATTCTCCCTTTATTTCTGCATTTTAAGAAGTTTGATAAATTATAAGGATTTGCTTATCTAGGGATAAAGTCTCTACTGAAAATCAGAAATTTGTGTATTCTCATCAATAATTACAGTTTATGGCTACAGAAAGATTCTACTTTACTGTTGGTTTTATTAAGTCAAGTGACACAATCATTTATTGTATGTAGAAAACAAAAATGAAAAAAATTAAAAAGCAAATTTTGTGATATATTCAGGGATTATCTATCAGACAAATCTTCTGCACCTTTAGAATCCCTATCAGTAACCTTGATAATAAGAATTGTAGACCTAGTTTTACCGGAAAGGGATTTAAAATTTTGGATTTTTGAGATGTGAAAACTGAGGAACAGAGATATTATCAAATTGACCAAAGTGCACAAAGTTACTTCTAGCTTAGCTGGCACTGGAACTCAGATAATGTCCCACAATGTCCAGTGGTTATGAGGCTATGGAAAGTTCAGTGAGTCTTTACCAGATGCCCTTGTATGAAATGCTTACCTTGGCACTGAGCCATTTCTCCATTTTGGCCTCCACAAGACATTGCATCTCTAAGCCTCCACCTCTTGCACCTTCCTTCCACTCCTTGCTACCCTTTAGTTTGCATTCCTGTCATGCTGGCTTTCCATTGTCCTTGGAGAAGCCCTAATCACTTGACTCCCAGACCAGCAATATGCTCTGCTTAGAACCTACCCTCAGTGCCTCACCTCATGTAGTCAATACTTAGTCACTACTTAAATCTCTATTGTTTCCAAACACTTTCACACCATAGTATAACTAGAAAATGATAAGAACAAACAAACATTAAAAAACATTAAGCAAAATGAGGAGATTGCTCATAGTAGGACTAATTTTCTCTAGGTCTTCACTCAGCCTGAGTCCTATCTGGTCACCCTGAAGGCAAAGGGATGAAATTTCTGGTTACATCTGTAACGCATTTATTCCCCACAGCCCAGAGCCCAGAGATGAGAAACACTGCTAACCATTCACTCCTTTCTACTAGGTCAAAGACAAATTATACTGTCTCATGACTTTTCATACCTCTCAGTACTTCATAGAATCAGGATTTTACATTTAGGCTATTAGTGTCATGGAGACAAAGCCACTGTCAACTTCTATTCACTCTTTTGGCTCTAGAAACCTTATATTCTTAGTATATCTTGATTAATTAATGAAAGGTCAAAATATCCAGGGTCCTACAATGAATATATAGAAAATGTGCGATATGAATCTGGGATGTCTAGATTTGGAGACAATATCCTCAAAACTAAGCTGCTTCTACTCCAAATTTTTAAAATATTATGAGAGAAACAATAAAATATATAGTTTCAATGTAAATTTTTAAAATCTGGTTATTCTTCAGTTACTTTGGAATTTTGGATAACCAGAGAATCCATCTGTGATTATCTTCAGCCCTCAGTATGTACTCATGTAATTTAGTTTTGCTTTCTCCTGTGTCCCAGGCAAGGTACTATGCTATTCATTCACAAAAATGTGTGTCATGAATAACTCACCAGGTATGCACTTCTGTCCATCAATAACTGGACTTTATTAGTAGCAGCAATCACTAAGCAAGTGTGATTTATATCCCCTACTCCAAGTCTGAAGACTGGCTTTCTTGGAATTTACTCCCAGAGCTCTTACTTAGCCCTAGTATCAAGTATGGAAACTTTACCCTTTTGCCCTCCTTGCCCTCCCTGCTTTTCTACACTATTATTCTGTTGAGGACAGGTCTTTTCTGGGCCCTACACCACTCCACTCCCATCCATTCCATAAGCACTTTGCTGCTCTCTAAACCCCACGATGACTGTAGAAAGAAATATTCATGTTAAGGTGTAGATGACTGATTAACATAAAACAAACATTTTCAAAGAACACATTAAAAAGACCATGCTTAATACAAAGATGTAAAATGGACTAAAATAAACTATGGATTTGTGATTATGGAGACCAGTTTAGGGATTCATTTTGGAGTTTGAGGATGCCTCCCTAATGCCTCTCAAATCAAACTGCACCAACGATTGACCACCAGAGGCCACATCAGTGCTACGCATGACCTAGAGATAATAAAAAATCTTGCAGTGCATTCCCCAGACTCTTAAACAGAGCTCAAATCCGTTGTATTCATTCTTTGTCTATTGCCTACTTTCAGATTCTCTTTTACACTTTAATTAAGCTCCTTTTGGACTCTGAGGAGTTAAAGAGCTTTGCTAAGAAATAATGACAGAAGCAAGTAGAAAAGGAAAAACTCCTTTTGAAGAGACCTTTTTCTGCCTTATTATTATTATTATTATATAGGAATCCCAGCTGTATTCATACTCTGTGCCTACCTATCCACACGTGGGAAGAGGGCAAAGATGGATGTTGGCATGAGCAGAAAATGGTGCTCCCTGGGGCAATGAAATAACTTTAATAAAGGCCATTATGTTTGCAGATGAGCATATGTGTGTGAGAGAAAGAAAAATAGAGACAGAAAGACTGAAAAAGGAGAAATGAAAAAGATTAAGACAAAGAAAGAAAAAGGGGGAAGGAAGGAGGAGGAAGGAGGGAGGGAGCTAAGGATGGGGAAGAAGATAGAGAGAGGTTAGCACTAGCTCACCTGGGATGCCCCTAATGGTAAATTTATAATAAGGAGATGAGGCTGCTGAATGATTTACTGCTAATCCCATAGCAAGAGCAGGAGGAGGTGAAGGAACAAAGGTTTACAGTCCCTTTGGAGATTTGTTTCATCTGCACATCAGCCCACAATTAATGGCCATTTAGCTGTTGTTCTCCTGCTGGACACTGGTGGATTGATTCAGTAAATAAAAGTGACAGAGCGATGTCCCATGGAGGCAGGCGGCAGAGTCTCTGCACCTGTTATTTGTGCATCTCCGCTTGCCAGGTCGTTGACCTTTAGAAGCTGGTGAAAATTAATAAGTGAAAGCACAAAGCTGCTTCTTAAAAAAAAAAAAAAAAAAGGACCCAGGCAGCAGTTAGACTACCATTCTTAAGAAGTGGTCAGTAAAGAGTTACCACTTAATCACTTCTCAGTCTTCAGACCAGCAGCATCCATGGGAGGTGAGAGTCAAGCGCCTCTCAGCCAGTTTCACTAAGTGGTCCATGAAGGCCCAGGGAAGTGGAAACATTGGGATTCTCTGAGAGTGGAAAACCACAGTTCATTCTGCCAGTTTAGGGTTCAGCCTGCCCCATTGTTCCTTGAGGCAGTTTGGGGGACAGTTGGGGGTGGGTGGTGAGTGGCCCAGCCAAACTGGGCTGGCACATCTGAGCAGCTGTGCTTGGCATGGCTATCTGGTGAGCAAACAGCTGCAGTGGGTAACTGATCATTTGCAAATAGTTAATGACAGATTTGTCCTTTGTGTTCACTGCCATTGGAGGGGAGGAAAATAAAAGGGAGGGAGAGTCAGGCCAGGGGATTTTATGGCTGCTGCTACTGCAACTGCTGTTACTGTGGTTGTTTCCAAAGTGATAGGAAGGTCAACCGAAGTTAACAGGGCTTGCTTCTTTCATGGGCAAGCTGCCTCCAGACTACAGGCGGTGGGCAGACCATGGTGATCAAGGAAATTGAAACCTATAAGGCCTAAATCAGGATGTGTCAACCTGGTGTTCTTTTATTTTCTCCTTCCTTCGTTCCTTCGTTCCTTCGTTCCTTCGTTCCTTCCTTCCCTCCCTCCCTCCCTCCCTTCCTTCCTTCGTAACTTGGCCTTTGTTTTGTTATTTATTTCTCAGTAAATTGCAGTCATTTAGTAAGCATAATTAGCCTTTGTCATGCAGATGAGGAAAGGCTGAATTTAGTTAAGTGAGTTACTGAGCATTAAATAGTGCACTTGATTCACCTATGAGTGTTATTTGAGGGATTATAAAAGACACCTGCCCTCAAATGCCCCTCTAAATAGAGTTGCAGCATTAGCAATGCATTCATCTGAGTTAAGGCAATCCAGGTTTAAAGAGCCTTCCTTTAAATGGCTAATTCCACTGGGATATAACTCACTTGTTTTGTTGTAGTGCATCTAACCCATCAGCAGGGCCTAGAAAACCTGTCACCAAAATATGTGTTGAATCCGGCCCCTTCCATTTCCACTGCCATCAAACTAGCCAAGCCATCACTGTGTCTTCCCTGTATTTTTGCATTACGCTCCTAACTGGTCTCACATTTTCCCTCAATTACCCCTTTGCCATCTTCCTCCACCAGTAAACAGAGTGATCCTTTAAATCAAATCATGCCACCAGCTGAAAAGCCTCTGCAGTTCTCCCAAGTACTTAGAATAACATCCAAATTACTTACCTTGACCTGCAGCCTGAACCTTAACTCTTTTACTCCCTTATCTCTACCTACTTACTATTCTCTAGCACCTCACAGGCTTTATGGCTATTCTTTTATAAGAGAAACTTGTTCCTGCCTCAGCAGCTTTGACCTTGCTATTTTCTCTCCCTGGAGTTCTCGCCCCAAGATGTCCACTTGGCTGAATCCTTCTCAACAGTCAGGTCTCCTCATCTCAAATACCATTCCAGAGAAAAGGCCTTTCCTGACCACTTTGTGTAAAGTAGACTTGTCCTCACAGTTACTCTCACAATGCCTCAATTCTCTGAGTATTCCCATCACTGAGAAAAATACACTACCCAAAGTGGAGTTCAATATGTACTACGTAAATGAAGTAATTAATAAAATTAGGAAAATTACTTTATTAGAGTTTAACAAAACTGGCACTAAAGAATGGAGAAAAATAATCCTTCTGATAGAAAGCAAGCAGGGAGGGGAAAAAAGGAGAATGTAGGGTGTGGAATTTATCAGAAGGAAGTGAATAACCTAGAAATTCAGGGACCTTCAAGAGAAATATATAATATGTAAGAGGAGATAAAAAGTGAGAAACAATCAGAAATAATGTGTGAGAAGTACTGAGTTCTTTTTAAATAACTTTTGTGTTGTTATTGTTTTGTTTTGTGTGTGTGGCAAAAGTATTGTATATTCAAAACGTTAAGTGTTAAATGGCTAGTCAGTCCTTCTTACTAAGCCAGAATTAACAATCACTAGGTTATGAAAATTGTAAAAAATATGCAAGTTGTTTTCCAGACTTCTTCAATCCCCAATTTCCCATGTTCTTTAATGGCATTATCAACCAACAATCTAAATGGGAATAGGCTTATAAAACCTGTCCCAAGTCAAGAAGGATGGGATCATTTCATGGCTTACAAGTAGCTCAACTGCATCATCTACCCCAAAGTGCCCTTAAAAGTAGTTGTGAGATCCTGGCTTTCTAGTTCAATGATGCCAGATGGTTTATAGAACCCCAGAGAAAGAGAGGAGTATCTCTGTAAGCCTCAGAGCCTAATACCTGGTAGTTATCAAGGCTAACTCAAGAATATGTAGAGATGAAAAACTAATTTTTTAAAATCCAAATCAGTTAAGGGCTGAGCTCATAAGAAAACATAGTAGACAATTATATAATCTATATATTATGTGTAATAAAGTTTTCAACTATACCATTATCATAGACACACTGGCATACTACCCACTCACACACCCACACATACCCATCTCAGCCTTTATTATCATACCATGATTCCTTTGAAAATGCTGGGAATCTGAAGGTTTTGATTTGGCTCAAGCTATATTTAAAGGCTTTATGAACCACAGATAATCAGGCAGCTATTTTGAAAGTAGCTGTGGTGATATGTAGACACAGTGAACCGACATAAGGTGATGGGACCTAGTGATATTTTAGTAGGAAAAGAGATTCAAAATGTGGCAGGAAATAAGCATCTTTAAAGTTTCTGCTTTAATATGTGTGGGCAGGACCAAAGGATGAGTATTTCTAACAAGTTTCCAGGTGATGCTGATGTTGTTTTCTAGGCTCCAGACTTTAAGAATCACTGGTCCTAAATTTGACAAATGACATAACGAAAGCCTAGAAAGATTCAAAATTTCTGGAAAGATTCAAATGTAAGTAGGATAAAAATATTTATCCCACAGATATTTATCAACCACTCATTAGTGCCAAGGGAATATTCTTCCCACCCTTCCCATCAGTAGAATGTGGCGTGGTGATCATTCCAAAGTGTGAGAAGGCTCTTGTGCTTTTGCTAAATACCCTGTATGGATACTTTCAAAGGACTTCCTTATAACTTTCGGACTCAGTGGGGAAGAACTGGCACCAGTGATTGACCCCCGTGGCCTGGCATCCTGCCATTACTTCATATGCAGATGGACATGGCTGTGCTCCACTTACTCTGGCTCCTGTACACTGCCTTCCTTGGATGCCTCCATCTCAGCTAGGGAATTTGGTTGACAAAAGAGACTTTGTTTAACTTCCTCTTTGAAAATATCTTCTTTTTGGTCACAGAACTCAGCTAAGAGCAGAGAATATGACCCAGACCCCTAGATGTGTGATCATTTCCCTCCCTATAGGAAACTGCAGAATGACTTGCCAGGGGGTTGGACAGCTTAGGGTACTTGAGTTGGCCCCCAGTGAAAAGTACATAAAGGCAAAGTTGTGGTCAGGAGAGTTTATGCCTAACTAGGGAAATTGCATCCAAGAAGGCTTCACTGTGGGGTTTCCTATTAGGATGGTTCCAGACAACAGGTCAATTATTTCTCACTCAGATGATGAAACCAGAGGAAGGGGGAGATCAAAGGGTTACAGTAAGAGGTTAATGACTAAAATAAGTTTAACAAATAAAGAGAAAAAAAAATGTTCTCTGCACACAGCATGGAGTCAACCCCTAAGAGTCACTTTAAGAGTAGGTCACAGAGTCAAATGCTGCAGAGCTGTGCTGTAGAAGGGCTGGGCAATTTTATAATGAATAATGGCATTTATATAATATGATGGGTTAGAGCTGGAAGCTGAGGGCTACTGAGATCAACAGTAAGTACTGACCCCAACACCCATGGAAGAGTCTTACTGTTTTTTTGACCATTGTGGGAAGCTCACTGCTCATGCAAGCTTATCTCCAGATCTGCATTAATCTGCTTATCCAGGCTTCCTTTCTGATTAGCAAGAGGTCAAAGAATCTGGACTTGGACATGCTGACCATCTGACCCACTGACATGGGTAGCAGGGGCAGCACAGCCTTCAGGCCTATGTTAGAGAAAGTCCCTGTCAATGTCCTCATGGGCTTTATAAAACTTAAGTGACAAATTGCAATGTTCGGATCTGATGGTTGGAGTCAGGTGGGATTCTTTACAGAAGGCTTCCAGAGCAAATGAGTTTGTAAGAGAACCTGACACAGTCACTCCCATACTTTGACACAGAGATGGACCGGAGGTGAACGTGTATGTGTTTGTGTGTATCTGTATGTGTGTGAGGACTGGAGGATGAAGAGGCAGTCTGGTGAATACTTTACCAGAAAAAGAATCACTTCTACAAGCATCAGAGCAAAGACAAAGGCAATGCTGCTTTTGTTTTTGAAAAGCAAATGAGGCCTTATGCAACCACAGCAGTGTTAGTCTTAGGAAGAAAAAAAAAAGTGAACCTGAGAGGATATACAATTCTCAGTACCCTACTTTGTTCCAAAGATCATTGGAATGCCTCTGTGGATGTTGCCTTCAGAGGTTATAATGTATTGCTTTCAAATATTCCTTATTATAACAAAGTTTCAACTTCTTTTAAAGGTAGACTTAAATGTGGACACCTGGGTGGCTCAGTCAGTTAGTTAAGCATCCAGCTTTTGATTTCAGCTCAGGTCATGAGTTTGCGGTTTGTGGAATGGAGCCCCACATCAGGCTGCACACTGAACAGTGAAACTTGCTTGGGATTCTCTCTCTCCTTCCCCCTGTGCTCTCTCTCTTTCTCTCTTTCTCTCAAAAAAAAAAAAAAAACAAAACTATTAGACTTAAATTAAAAAAAAAAAAAACATGTTTATCCTATATCTCTCTTTTAAGATTGGGATGAACTTGGGTAAGTCACTTACCTTCTGTATGCCTTAATTTCCCCATCTATAAAATAAGAATAAAATAGTATATGCCTTCTAGAGTCTTGGGAGAATTAAATGAATTAATACACTTTAAAGGCTTCAAATAATGCCTATAATATAGTAAAACAAAACACTCTGTAAAAAGTTGGGTGATACCAGATTGAAGACTGTTGAAAAAAATATATAGCTAATGAAATTTGGCAGTACATTTTTTTGGTGCAAAACAATTAATGAGGCATATATCATGAGACACAAAATTGTTGGCATTTATGTGGATAGCATCACTATCTACCACCTTCCCCACTCTTTTTACCAGAGCCCCTTCTCCTGATTTAAACATTATCTAAAGGGGTAAAACATTCTCTAGCCTGAGGGGACTTTGTAAATTTACACTGAATACCCTTTTCAAATTCATTCAGGAAACAGCTTCATAGGATGCTCTGAATTCACCATTTTCCCCCTTTCCCACAGATAATTAAATGATAACTTAAAACTCAGTAGAAAACAAAAGTTTATTTGTTGTTTTTGCTTTTTTTTAAAAGCCACTGTGAGTTAAGCTGACCCACTATTTTAAAAAGTTATTTACCATGTAAAAAGGGACCAAAGTCACTGTCCCCATTTTGCATAGGGGATTCAAAAGAATGTCCTCTATCTTTAATGAAGTATTGCTAGGACAGAGGGCTAAATCACAAAATTTCGGTTATCCAGGCTACTAAACACTCTTAGCAAATAAGAGTAATTTAAAACCAATGTAAATCTCATATGCAGTCAGCTATTTTATAAACATGTACATATACAGTTTAAAGAGAGAAGTAAAAATAAACAAGTTAGATGAAATTTGGCTGGCTTTATAGTACACTCTGACCTAATCTCCTGCAGTAATAACTTCAAATCCAGCCTTATAGAATAGCATGAGTAACAGCATTTTATCCCAATTAACTCAGCTTGGCACTAAATAAGCTTGGGTATCTTCTATAAAATTTTAAATACTTCCTCTTGACCACCTGCACACATTCTCATGATTTGCAGTTATTTGATTTTATTGTTTTTGTTTTGTTTCATTTCATTTTATATTTTTACTTTCTAATAGAGAGGGATGAAAAGTACAGAATGGGAAATTGTTCCAAATATGCCCAAATCGCATTCCCTGTGCATAGCTCTGAGTTTACGCAGTGGGAGAAACAATTGCTGAGATCTGCAGAATGGATTCATGTTTTTGCTAAACCTTCCTCTCTCCTTTTAAAAGACTAATCCAAGAGTTTTTGGCAAACAAATTTCTTAAAAAATAAAAATAATTATTTGGGCACAAAACTTTTGGACTATACAGACCTTTAAACTTAATGGTCTGTAGTATCTTTCATGAGAAATGAAGTCAGTATCCTAGAACCAAGCAAGGAAACAAGCTATATAAATCAACACAGAAAGAAATCACACTAATGACTTCTCCCAATTTAAAGAAATGTCAAAGGCAAACATATAAATGGAATGCAATCAATATGAATAATAATAACTATCATGGGTACTGAACTTTCCATCAAAATTTTGTTTGAATATTCTGGCATATTCTAACATTTAAATAATTCTAAAACTTTTAAAACATAAACAGGGATGAATTAAAGTGCTTTTTTTCCCAGGGGGTGGGAGGTTATGCAGGTATCAAAAAGATGAAAGAATAACATACAAAAAAACATTACCATGTCATAACATGCTGACAAATCTTGCAAAAATAATTTTTATATATTTATAGATGGCACATTTGCTTAATAAAGGCTATTAACCTCTGTGAAGCTGATTCATTGAATTAATACTTAACCTGTCACTAAGTATTTGAAGGAAGATGATTTAAAAAAAAAATTCAGACTGTTTTTTTCAATTTATAGTGATGTCTTTCCAAAGCTTTACTAGATTAACAAAGAATATTTACAAAAAATGCCAGCAAAATACAGCATTATATATCTAGTGTCTAAATTTATCCCTCGAAACTTCTAGGAGTTTACTATTGTTTCTGTGAGCTAGTTTTTAATAGAATGGATCAACATGGAGAAATTAGGAAAAGAAATGGAGAAAAAAGAACTGAATACTCTCTGTCACCTTGATTTTTTCTCTCTCAATATTAATAAAGCAATAAAACCAGTGTGAAAGAAATGAACACAGGAAGGCCTGAATCTGAGTCTTAACTCTGTATTCTGAATGAGAAAAATAACTTCTCTGTGTCTTATTTTAATTCTGCTTAGTCTGTGGGTTTGGAACCTAACATAATTACTGTTTCACATTTTAATCATGAAATCTTTTAAGAATATGGAAAAGTACACAAATGATATTTCAGTCATAGATCTACTACACATATTTAACAAATGCTAATACTGTCTTATATAATTTGTACATCATAAAATTGATCAATTTTGACTTTACAACTCAAAGATTTTCAGCAAATCTACAGTTATATAACCATTACCAAAATCCAAGATTAGAACATTTTCATCACCCCAAAGAATCCCTTAAAATGTCTTTCATAGTCAGTCCCCATTCCCAGATGTGACTTTTCTAGGCATCTCATATATGAAATCATATAGCAAGGGGTCTTTTGAATCTGGCTTTTTCTACTTAGTACAGTAATCAGCAAACTGCAGCCTTCAGGCCAATCCTGCATGACTGCTATTTTTATAAATAAAGTTGTGTTTCCAATAGCTACACCCATTCATTTATATATCTATGGCTACTCTCCTGCTACAAGGTCAGAGTTGAGTAGTTGCAGCAGAATTTTTAAAATATTTTTACAACAATATTAATATTTTAAATTCGTCATCAGTTTTGTATTCATTCTCAATCATGCTTTTGTATTTGAGGTATAATTAATTTATATAAAAATTTGGAAGTTTTTATTCTGTTTCTCCTCTCCAGATTATCTAATATATATAGAAACTGCTTGTGGAATTTATTTGTGAGAGATGTCTTTTATAGCATTGTTCCTCAAATTTTTTTTTTGTCAATTTAGATTATCTCCACTGAGGTTTGTTTTTGACAATTATATTTTCCTAGAAAGCAATCTATTTCATTTAGATTTTCAAAGGTATAGGTAGAATTGTACAAAAGCATTAGTGACATTTTTTTTTTACAAAGAGTTCTCTTTTCGTAGTTTATTCGAAGTTTCTCTTTTTAATTTGTATATCCTCTTCTTTTGTCATTATTTAAACTAGATTTCTGTATTTGGTTGATTTTTAAATGTCACCTTTTTATGAAGTTATTCAACTTAAGCTCTGTATTTCTAGTCATAATACCACTTTTGTCTTTATTAATATATTCCCTCTGATTCCTTTCTCTTCACTATTTTGTTTTACAGATTGTTGAGTTGTATAATTATTTTTTTACACATTCATACAGAAATTTAATGCTAAAAATTTTCTGCTAAGCATTACTTTAGCAATATCTCATAAATTTTAATGTGACTAAATTATTTTCATTATTTTCTAGAAATTCTGACATTTAGTTTTTATTTCCTTTTGTCTCCAGAGGGTTTAATAGATATCTTAAATAGTTTTATAAGAAAGGTATTTAAGGGGCGCCTGGGTGGCTCAGTCGGTTAAACGGCCGACTTTGGCTCAGGTCATGATCTCGACGTCCGGGAGTTCGAGCCCCGCGTCAGGCTCTGTGCTGACAGCTCAGAGCCTGGAGCCTGTTTCAGATTCTGTGTCTCCCTCTCTCTGACCCTCCCCCGTTCATGCTCTGTCTCTCTCTGTCTCAAAAAAATAAATAAACGTTAAAAAAAAGAAAGGTATTTAAAATTTGCTTTTAAGATTAATTACCAGCTTTTAAGAAAATTAACAGCTGTTAAGAAAATTAACAGCTTTTAAGAAAGCAGATAAGGTAATGTACCGCTAGGTGACTATAGTTAATGATACTGTATTGCATATTTGGAAGTTGCTAAGAGATTAGATCTTAAAAGTCCTCATCACAAGAAAAAAAGTTGTAACTATGTATAATAGATGTTAACTAGACTCTGTGGTGATTTAAAAAATTAAGAGGAGGAGGAGGAGAAAAGAAAGAAAGTAGGTATGTCTTCAAGAAGTTTCTCATTCCATTGCCTAGCAATGGATAGTGGTAAGTCTATACAAAGGTAAAGCTACAAAATGACAGGATTAAAAGTCTATAAATTGCCATGTAGCAGATAGCCACTCAAAAACCTGAGCACTTGTCCTGGATGATTTTGTGAGGGAGAAATAAGTTTCAACTAGTTTGAGCCATTATATTTTAGGATTTATTTACAGAGCAATTCAATCTACCTTAATAAAATGTGTTTACACAGGAATTGTTTTTATTATTTTTTTAATATTTATTATTTTTTAAATGTTTATTTATTTGTTTAGAGAGATAGAAAGAGCACACATGAGCACTCACACAGGCAGAGCAGGCACACAGAGAGCGAGGGAGAAAGGGAATCCCAAGCAGGTTCCACATTGTCAGTGCACAGTCCAATATGGGCCTTGAACTCACTAACTGTGAGATCATGACCTGAGCCAAAATGAAGAGTAAGATGCTTAACTGACTGAGCCACCCAGGTGCCCCAGGAATTGTTTTTATTTATCCTACTAAGAACTTAGTGTAATATTTAACCTGAAAATCCATGTTGTTCTTTAATTTCTTAAGGTTGTAAATCACCATAACTTCAAACACCTCTCCTTCATTCTCTCCAGCTCCCTCTTCTATGAGTGTTTTAGAACATGTATTCAACTTTCTCCTTTTCTTCTCCAGGTTTTCCAACTACTTAACTTGAGACTTCTCAAAAGTAGAGTCAGAAACAAAGTGTAAATAAATTGCAACTGGTTTATTAGAGAATGATTCCAGGGAAATGTGAATTAGAGTGAGGAGAACATGAGTTTAGAAACAGAAGTGTTATGGACTGAGTTGTGTCACCCCAACCACAAAAAAAAAAAAAAAAAAAAAAATGTATATGTTGAAGTCCCAAACTCAGTAACTCAGAATGTGAATGTATCTAGAGTTACAGCCTTTGAAGAGGTAATTAAGGTAAAATAAGATGGATGGGCTGTAATGTAACAGGGACAGATGTCCTTAGAAGAAGAAATTAGAACAGTGACAATGTATTCCTATTCCTATTCCTATTATTGTTGTACAAGGGCTGCCATAACAAAATCCCACAGACTGGGTGGTTTAAACAACACAAAATTATTTTCTCACAATTTTGGAGGCTGGAAGTTCAAGACCAAGGTGCTGGCAGCTTTGGTCTATCCAGAACGCTCTCTTTTTGGCTTGCAGATGGTCTCCTCACTGTGTCCCCACATAGTCTTACTTCTATATGCATGGATATACCTGGTGTCTTGTCTCTAAATTTCCTTTTTTATAAAGACACCAGTCAAGTTACCTTAGGGCCCACTCTAATGATCACATTTTAACTAAATCATCTTTTTAAAGGCCCTATCTCTCAAGTACAGTCACATTCTGAGGTACTGGGGGTTAGAACTTCAACCTATGAATTTTGGGGGATGCAATTTAGCACATAACAGACATACACAAAGGGAAGATCATGCAAAAAAATGGAAGACAGCTACCTACAAGCCAAGGAGGAAGGCCTTAGAAGAAACCAACCCCACCAACACCGTGAGAAAATAAATTTCTGTGGTTTAAACCACCTAGTCTCTGTTACTTTGTTATGGCAACCATCACTGACTATTACAGGAGGGAAGCCAATACCGAAATCATGAGATACCACTAAGGAGGTATCGTGGAACATGACTCAAAACATGGGGCATTTATCTACCAACCCCCACATAATACTTACTGAAGCTACTCATAAGGACATTAGTTCCTTGACACTTGAAGCATTTTCTGTGTGTGATCTAGGTACACTGTAAGATCCAGGAATTCCCTCAGGCAAAGAGCCACAGGAAAATGCAATTAAAAAAATCATCCACATAAATGAATAGTGTTTGTAAAGGAGATATAATGGGGGACTGATGGTGGAGCCTACACCATTCTCTCAATGTTTCACTAATTTCTCTTTCTGTTGCATTTAGGTAAATATTTAACTATTACCAAATCTGTCTTATAATTCTCAATTTCGCTGTTTTTTTTTATTCTTTTCATTATAAGCATAATACAACAGACAAGGAAAATGGGTTGTTTCTGTGGCATGCAAAGCAAGAAAGTAAAATCAATACCCTCCAAAGTAGATAAAATGTCTATAAATATAGTTAACCTTATTTTCACAAAAGAGTGAATATTATATTTTAGTTTTTAAAATGGATAAACAATTTTTACAGAGAAAATGACATTTAAATGTAACAAAAAATAATCTAAGGACATAATATACCATATATATATGATGCATACAATAAGAATATATCTAGAATATCAAGTAAGAGTCTGCAGTAGTATAGTAGGTTCTAAACATATGTATAATAATAAAATAAAAACAGGGAGCTGATATGAATCCTCAATTGCAAATGAATGACCAACAAAATGCTATTCGTATTAAAGAAATGAAGATGTGACTAAAAGCATTTTAAAAATCAATATAAATTATGACTGATAACTTCTACTGTTGTTGTCTAATATCAGACAAAACAGCACCACTACTGATAACACAGAAACGTATCCTGACCATTACGGTCACTGACAAATCCCTAGGAACTTCCCATACAATCTACAATTTATGAAGTATTTCTATGAATATCATTTTACCTATATAAACTTAATGTTGGGAAAGCTAAGCATGTCTTCTGATTTGACAACTCCTCCTATGCAATTCATCAATAGTAACATGTCAAATAAACCTAATTATTTCTAGAATTTCTCTTTTTACAAGATATAAAAACACAAATTTTTTGTGATTTTCCAGGAACCCTCTAGGATAGCTAAAGGGCAGTTTTTAATGCAAAAGATATCATTTAGGATTTTACCTGGGGAAGGCAAAATATCAAAAGTCAGGGGATTTGAACACTTCATTAATTATAGGGTCAAGGGTTGCTATGCACTAATACTTTACTGTCAATTTAACCAAACTGACAATAAAATATTTTTTAAAAAGGTAATATGATTTTTGTTTTACTATTTTATTTTTTTTAATGTTTATTTATTTTTGAGAGAAAGAGAGAGACAGACAGACAAAGCACAAGGCGGGGGAGGGGCAGAGAGAGAGACACACACAGAATCTGAAGCAGGCTTCAGGCTCAGAGCTGTCAGCACAGAGCCCAACACAGGGGCTCAAACTCACAAACTGGGAGGTAATGATCTAAACTGAAGTCGAACGCTTAACTGACTGAGCCACCCAGGCACCCCTAAAAAAGGTAATACAATTTTTAAAGAACCATATTCCCTCCTAAGTGAGAAACTGTCATTTACTTAAATAAAAAAGGATTTAATAAAATAAATATAAAGCATAGAAAGTTATCCTGGTAAGACACAGAATCTCTGTAATCTAGGTACATGACACAGAAGGTAAAATTTATCTTTAATTGTTTCTTTTAAGGAAGACCAATAGTCCAAAATTATGTATTCATTCTAACATAGAGAAAACCAAATTTAGTTCTGCATTAGTATAATTTTTGATACTAATGCTCTTTTTGAAAGTCTCATAAATAAACTCATCAAACCATGATAGCTTTGGCCATAATACATAAAACTGTCTCTTCACTAACCATATAACTTTCTGTGTCTATATACATCCCTTGTAATACAACTTTTCAAAGTGACAACATGAGCATATGCATAATGAGACCTAAGTATATGTAGTCACTCTTCACAAATAAAAATGAAGCAAAAATATATAAACTTAAAATTATAATTAGCAATTAATGTTTCAGTATTCTATAATACTTATAGGTATAAACTGAATATTGATTTACTAATTCAACTTAGTATTAGTTCAAGTTTTTCAGTTACCAAAAGATCTTCAAAATTATCTTCAAGCTGACATATTATAAAACATAACTCTTTCGAAATAAAATATGTCATGGTGTGCCTAAGTGGCTCAGTTGCTTAAGCATCTGACTTCAGCTCCAGTCACGATCTCACAGCTCCTGTGATCGAGCCCTGTGTCAGGCTCTGTGTTGACAGCTCAGAGCCTGGAGCCTGCTTCACATTCTCCATATTCTCTTCAGTCTCCATCTTCCTCTGCCCTCCCCCACAAATATAAATAGACATAAAAAATTTTAAATTGAAATAAAATACATCAGAATAATAATTCTATTTGGTTTCACAAATTTACATTTTTTAAATTCTTAAACATTTAATGAAAGTAGCACCAGTTTATTCAATCAGTAAACCCATATAAGTTTAGAGATGATAAACCAAATTAAAAAATAAATCTTGTAATTACACTTTACCCTGATAAATCATAGAAGATACAGCTGCTGTTATTTATTATGTTTATATCAAACTAGTCTCATTTGCCAAAGATTCACCTAAGTTATATAAACCTGAATTCTTAAACATTTCTGAGTTATAACGAGTAACTTTTATTTTTCACATTGAAAATACTGGAAGTTTCATATCTTCATTTTCTGGAAAGTTTAGGAATATTCAATTAAAAATAATTATTATTTCTATACTAATTAGAATAGAACTCCTCCTTTAAAAGATTGTAGAATTGATTTGGGGAATACTTTTAGAGGTGTAGTCAAATATTATATACTCACACAATGAGAGGTAAAGAACTTTTTGAGTTATAAACTATAAACATACAAAGGTACAGAGAGAAAGTCCATAACTTCAATTCTAAAATTTAGCCAGGGGTCAGGTATAAACCCACAAATATAAATTTATCCACCCAGACACACATTTCCTGGTGGGCATAAAATTCTTAATTTATTTGAGCTCAAAATAAACAAATAGACAAAGAGAAAAAGCCTAACATACCAGATTCTCTCTCTTCCAACAGATATAACGTCTTTATAAACTATCAATCTGTTTGCAAATATGGCCAAATGATCAGATAATGAAGACAAAAGATGTTGGTGCCAGAAATCAAGTAATCAAAAGGAATCAAATCAATTCTTGGTCATGAAGCAGATGAAGAAAAGTCAGGAACACAGGATAAAAAGCAGGGTTCACAGTTGAGCCCCAGATCACCAGTCAGAAACAAAGCAAAGGGACTCCAAGATGCCTCATTACCTGGACTGAGTAGTGATACAAAGCCAAGGGCCAAGCCTACCTGAATCCTGGCACCAAATCAAGACAAACTGCAACAGACAATGAAGGGGATCTTTTTTATTCAGGCTATTACAATAGAGAGAATATTCATTAGTGAGAAACTTCCCAAAGAAAGAGAACCTTTTCTTGAGTAGAGGAATAATAGGTCTTGTCCCTGAACATGTAAGAGCAGGACAGTCCTTTGTAGTTACCTATTTCTTAGAACACAAAAAAAGTGGCAATATTCCTTGACAATTGCTCATTTCTGGAAAGATGAGTCAGTTGAAATTCAACATTGTTGGTATTTTCTTTATTTTTTCATGTGATACTGAATTTTCAATTTTGTGCCTTTTTTTGAGTGATGTTGTTTATTCTTTAAAAGTCCCATATGCCATAGCATAAGAAAGTTTCTTGACACAGAAGTTTCTTAGCTGTATCAACTTGGATCCAAGGGTTTTATTCATCAAAGAACAATTTTAAGATGAATTTACTGGCAGGGTGCCCGGGTGGCTTAGCTGGGTAAGCATCGGACTCTTGATTCAGCTCAGGTCATGATCTCACGATTTGTGGGTTTTAGCCTCACATCGGGCTCTACCCTGACAGCTTGGGATTCTGTCTCTCCTCTCTCTCTTTGCCAATCCCCCTCAAAATAAATAAATAAACTTTTTTTTTTAAAAAAAAGATGAATTTACTGGCTTTGATTTACACATTGTACAGGAAACATAAACTCAAATCAAAAGAATCCAGTGCAATGTCCTGGGGTTTCAATTCCTTATCCTTTTTTTCCCCACTCTGTCTCTTTAACATTCAATTTCTAATAAAAAATAAAGTGCAAACCTGTTTGTAAATCTCCTTGTGTAGAGTTCTGTACTAGAAGTATTCTGTAGGTGACATTCCCTGAGAAAATGTTTATTAAGAAGTTCTAGGGGCGCCTGGGTGGCTCAGTCGGTTAAGCATCCGACTTCAGCTCAGGTCATGATTTCATGGTTCTCGTGGGTTCAAGCCCCGCAACAGGCTCTGTGCTGACAGCTCAGAGCTGGAGCCTGCTTCAGATTCTGTGTTTCCCCCTCTCTCTCTGCCTCTCCCCTGCTCGTGCTCTGTCTCTCTCTGTCGCTCAGAAATAAATAAATGTAAAAAAATTTTAAAAAAAAGTTCTAGAATCAGCACCACTTGAAGGCAAGAGAAGAAAGCAGGATTGGGCAGAGGGAGGAGTCAAGCTATAAATTCCCTTCAGGAGACTTGGTTGCTCCTGTAGGAGTTCTGGAGGTGGGAGGACTCCATACATTTGCCCTGCATTCAGTTGAGAAGCCAGGCCTCTATGCCACTGTGTCCAGCCATTGGACATGGGCGAGCCCAGGAAAGGGGCATGAGTTTAAGAGAAGTGTCTCTCTTCACCAGAGGCAATCACCAAAAGGGTCTTAGTGATGACTATCTTCTGTAGTTAGGGAAATAAATCTTTGATTCATAGGAGGATCTCAATAGCCTAGTGCAGTGTCTACAAAGTATCTTCCCAAAATGATGGGGATAATTTGGTGCCCTGGGATTCACACACAAAAATCAGTTCTAATGAATCACTCTGCTCTGGTTCAAGCTCCTATTTCCTGCCCCTTGTTGGAGAGTGTTAGAATCCTAATCTGTAACTTCCAAGCCCTGGAGTTTACTGTGAATGTTAGAGGTGTCACCTTCTCCTTAATGCTTTGGTCTTGATTTCTGCTCTCTTCAATTTTAGCATCTTCCTATTTTTCCTCCTTTAGAGCTCAGCTGTAAATTTGTATCATCTCATTCATAGTTATTTTATAGTACCTTTCAGATCATTTTATTACTTTGTGTTCTTGAGTTCCAAAACTGCATCTTGCTGTACATACTCTATGTCATCAACTCTGTTTCTTGGTAGAGATTGTATTTGTTGCCTGTGACTCATTTCCTGTATTTTCAGTCAGAGAGGGCCTGTCTTTATCAACTCAGTACAACATGGTGATCAGTTTTTCCTTAACATAAGAATGTTTATCGGGGCGCCTGGGTGGTGCAGTCGGTTAAGCGTCCGACTTCAGCCAGGTCACGATCTCGCGGTCCGTGAGTTCGAGCCCCGCGTCAGGCTCTGGGCTGATGGCTCGGAGCCTGGAGCCTGTTTCGGATTCTGTGTCTCCCTCTCTCTCTGCCCCTCCCCCGTTCATGCTCTGTCTCTCTCTGTCCCAAAAATAAATAAAAACGTTGAAAAAAAATTAAAAAAAAAAAAAAGAATGTTTATCTCTGAAATATTAAGATTTTAATCATGAAATGCTGCTCAAAATTTCCTTTTTTTTTTCCCCAAAGGATTCCCTCAGAAGCAGTGTAGCACATAAATGTTAGTAGACACAATATTTTACAGATTTTTACTGGTAAAACCAGAATTAGAAACAATTCTAATTAGGAAAAATTTGGTAATTAATATGATTGGTGTTCCAATAGACTTTAAACAATTTTGTTCCATTGTGTTATTTTGGCTTTTTGAAAAATGTATTTACTGGAAAAATTCTTTATGGATAAAAGACAGGGATGAACAACAGAAACTGCAGAGAGAAAACTGAGTACTTTTCTGGAATGTGAGAGATAAAAGTTTTGCTTTTCTCCTTTGCAAATAGTGTGAAACTATCCACACCATTCTATCTGGAAGTGATGCTGCTTTGCGTTTCTGACCTTTATAACTCCAAGGTAACATTTTCCATTATGGAATATCATCCTGACTGATCTCACTCTTCCACAACTATACCTTTCTAACCAAAGACTACAATATACCTAACATCATGATTTTGTTCAAACTACAGTACGTTATAACCATGCAATGCAAATATTAGTGTGCCATAGTCAAGCTGAGCCTTAAAGCCTGCCTCTAAGACAAGGGATGATGATTCCTGAACATGAACAAGGAAAGAACAGGTTTTCAATTTCCGATATGTTAATAGCTGGCTCATAGATACTAAATAATTAAGTAACAAAGAAGCTCATAACTTACTCAATAAGAGGTCTACTCAATGTTATTAAAAGCTAGCTCACATTCTTACTCCGCACACAACTCAAGACAGGTGCAAATGAAGACTTAAAATAAACAAACAAACAAAAAGCCCCACCCCTGTTCACGGGGCTCTGTCTTGCCTGATTAATCAGTGGAGATCTGGCCCTTACTTACAATTGCCAAGGACCTGATAGCAGCATGAATATGCAGAACAAGCAACAATTAGACTTAGGAGGGTGACTTCTTCTTAGCCAGTGGACAGTGACAATAAGGGTGATTTTGCCATGCTGAGAGGCAAATAATCGGCTGCCCACCTCCTATCCTACTCTCCAAATGTGTTTATATCACTAATGAAAATGAGTCCAGAGGCTTCCCATGGGTCAACATTTCACACATCAGAAAAACACTATACAATTCAGCTTGAGCGACAAGTCTTCTTAGACATCACACAGGGATGCTGGAATAGGAGTAGAAGCTTGCAGGTCAAGAGAGACATGAATTCTTAATGCCCCAGGAGTCCAAGGACAGAATAGCAGGGGAAGTTTCATGTTCAATTATTTATCAAGTTCATTTATAAAAATAAACCCAATATCTAGATCAGTTGGTGCATATGAGAGAGTACCATGTTTATCAATAAATAATACGGACAATTCAGCTTTTCACAAAATTTCCCTCCCCTTATAATCTTAAGGATAAAACCTGTCTCATCTGGCAGAATACATGTCTGGAGTCATATATTTCTGTTTTATGAATAGTGCCCCAAGCCACAAATATTCATAGAATATAAAATCATCACCCATGTATGAAGAAAACTTATTTATTCTTCTAAATTAATTTTTATACAGTAAAAACAAGAATAGCAGCTACAATTTGATGGATACTTATATAAATATATTTAAAGTAATCTAAAGAGAAAAATATACCAACTACATGCATATACAGATATACTCACTCACATATATTTTTAATCTTCATAACATTGTAAAGTAAGATATAATATTCCTGTTTTACAGATGAGGGTTAAAATATTAAGTATTAAATAATAAATGAGTAGTAAAGCTGAGATTAGATCCTAGTACTTCACATTATTTAACAAGAACCTCATTTTTCTTATCTTTAGTTGCATGGGTCAAGAGAAGGGCTCTTATATTTGGGAGGAGGGGTCAAATATCATATTATCCTCATATTTAACTTGCAGATAGTAATAATAATATTGATTTATATTCTCTGTTGTAGTGTATAAAATACTTTTCATATATAACATTCATTCATTTAAAAGTTACTGAGTGGGGCGCCTGGGTGGTGCAGTCGGTTAAGCGTCCGACTTCAACCAGGTCACGATCTCACGGTCCGTGAGTTCGAGCCCCGCGTCAGGCTCTGGGCTGATGGCTCAGAGCCTGGAGCCTGTTTCCGATTCTGTGTCTCCCTCTCTCTCTGCCCCTCGCCCGTTCATGCTCTGTCTCTCTCTGTCCCAAAAATAAATACACGTTGAAAAAAAAAAAATTAAAAAAAAAAAAAAGTTACTGAGTACCTAGAATGTGCAAAGTACTATGTCATATGTCAGATATACAAGTGGGCAAAGAGATGACTGCTCCCTTTAATGAGATTATATCTTAGTGAGGGAAGAAAGATAATAGTCTGGGTAATAACAGCTATGATAACTATGATAGTTATAGTGAGTACACACAGTACTAAAGAGAAGAAAATAAGTGCCCAATAAATTATCTTGGTGGTCAGTAAAATCTTCCTAATACCTTTTTGTTAGATGGATTAATCAAAGACATAGGTAAAATAAAACAATGACAAGTTAGTGACATGAGAAGGAAGAAATATAACCAATTGGTGTGCCAGAGTACATCTATACCTGGTCATACTGCTTGTCAAGAGTTAGTCAATGGTTGAATTTTCAGGAATTGTCTGAGCCTGTTTTTAAAGGCACAGTAGCAGGAAATCAACTGTAGTTGAATTTACATAACGAATTTGACAAAACCTACAAATCAAGATTCAGGGTTTGTTTAATTTTCCTGATAGTCAAGTGATAAAGTTTTGTCAGCACACCATTCAGTAGAACTAACTCTGTGTAGAGATAATAATATAATAGGATATCTAGAAAATCTAAGAAAATAAATGATAAAGTAGTTAAATAATAAGTGAATTATGTATGATAGAAAGATATAAAATTAACCCACAAAAATAAATAACCCTCATATGTAAGAATAATAATGAACTAAAAATACGATGGAAGAGAAGATTCCATTTATACTGACAACAGTAAATAAAAACTTAGGGAATATTAAAACAACTAAAAAAGTAAAACCTATCTGAAAAAAAACTTTGAAACATTACTGAGAGATGGAAATACAGACTTGAATAGAAGACATATTCTTTTTCTTGAATAAATTTTGATTGTGCCCAAGTTAATATCTAAACTTAATACAAATTTAACAAAAGTATCAAACCCTTTTTAAGTTAGATATATTGATTCTAAAGATTATATTAAAATATGAACCTGAAAGAATACCTAGGAAAACTCTGAAAAAGAATAAGAGTGAATAAGGACTAGTCTTGTTATATATTAAAATACTAAAAATTTTCTATAATTAAACCAATGTGTTCCTGGCACATGGATAGGTCAATAAACAGAAATAAGAATCCACAGGTAGATACAAATACACATAAATATTTGGTATAAAGTAAACATGTGGTTTCAAATAACTGGAAGAAACATAGCCTTATTAAGTAGTACTACTAGAATAATTAAAGAGCCATTAAAATAATAAAATAAGATTATTACTGCACACTACACACAAGAATATACTCCACATGGATGTACAACTAATGTTAAAAATAAGAGTTATACCCAAAGAATACAAAAATACTAATTTAAAGGGATACATGCCCCTTATGTTTATAGCAGCATTATATACAACAGCCAAGATATGGAAATAGCCCAAGTGTCCATCAACTGATACATATATATTCCACATTTTCTTCAGTAATTCAGTATGTGTGTATGTGTATATATATATATATATATATATATATATATATGTGTGTGTGTGTATATATATGTGTGGGTATATATATATATATATACACACACACACACACACACACACACACATACACACATATTACTCAGCCATAAAAAAGAACGAAATGTTGCCATTTGCAATGATATGGATGGGGCTAGAGAATATTATGCTAAGTGAAATAAGGCAGTCAGAGATAGACAAATACCATATGATTTCACTCATATGTGGAATTTAAGAAAGAAATAAGCAAAAGGAAAAAAAAAGATAGACAGACAGACCAACCAAGAAACAGACTTTTAACTATAGAAAACAAATTGATGGTTACCAGAGGGGAGGTGGGTGGGGGTATGGGTTAAACAGGTGATTGGGATTAAAAAATGCACCTGTTGTGATGAGGACCAGGTATTGTATGAAAGTGTTGAATCACTATATTGTACACCTGAAACTAATATTACACTGTATGTTAACCAACTTGAATTTAAATTAAAACTTAAAGAATAAAAGTTATAAATACCAGACCCCCCAAAAACAAAACAAAACAAAACAAAAAATGAAACAAAACAAAGACAAACAAACAAAAAAGTGAATCGTTTATAACCAGGGTGTGAGAAAAGCCTTCTAACTAAAATTCCAGATAGAGTTTTAAAAATCCTGAATTTAATTTCAAATCAGTAAGAATAGATTGTATGGACATAAACAATGTGAGTGAAGTCAAAAGACAAATGAAAAACTGAGATAAAATATGTACTTAAAGATGTACACTGGAGATACCAATATGAACTGATGATTTTAAAAATGCCTGTCTTTATTCTGGAAAAAGTCTACCATACACAAACTGAGCAGCCAAATACTCATTTTTCAAGACTAGTCTTTACTAGAAGAAACTAGGGCTTTGTGGAGAAATGTCTGCTTCTATGTAAAGTCTGGAAATGTGTCAGAAAGTAAGCAAGTGCTCAGAAACTAATGGAGAATTCGCAAAAGAGGTAAACACTTTCTGCATCTGTGACAAGTTGATGCATTAAAAATAATAATGATGGTAATGTTCACAATGCACTCTAAAACACATTTGAGTCCAAATGCTATCAAAGAGAAAAAGAGATTACAAATAAGAAAAATGAAGGAGGAGAGCTCTGATTTTCAAAAGATTGACAGATAACAAATGTAAAACAAATTACAAAATTAGAAAAACCACTGTGCAACATTTACCCTCCCTCCACCCATAAAATTAATTGTTTGAGGCCTGACATATTAATAGACACTAAAAACCACTGGTTATTTGGGAAGAGCATTTTAACACAGTCTCAAAATATAACTCCACAGATTCCTTTTAAATTACAAAGAACAATGTTATTATTACTCTGGGGATCTCTGACAGATGCCACTTTTAAAAAATAATCAATTTAAGGATCATCAGTAGCAGGAAAAAACCTGACAGTACAGACCTCTAATGTGATTTAAAAGGAAGTACATAACATCTATGAGGACATTGTTTTTAAAACGTTTAACCTAAATGTCAGAATTAAGACACAATCATTTCAAACAAATTAAAAATATAGGACATTTTACTAACAATTAGTCACAATTTTTAAACAAATAGCAATGTTATGAAAGACAAAAACTATTGGGATACTGGTTGAAATTAAGGGAATATAAAGAAACTTGACAATCAAACACATGGACCTTGAAGAAATTCCAGATCAACACCTCACGCCAGTCAGAGTGGCTAAAATGAACAAATCAGGAGACTATAGATGCTGGCGAGGATGTGGAGAAACGGGAACCCTCTTGCACTGTTGGTGGGAATACAAACTGGTGCAGCCACTCTGGAAAACAGTGCAGAGGTTCCTCAAAAAATTGAAAATAGATCTACCCTATGACCCAGCAACAGCACTGCTAGGAATTTATCCAAGGGATACAGGAGGGCTGAGGCATAGGGGCACTTGTACCCCAATGTTTACAGCAGCACTTTCAACAATAGCCAAATTATGGAAAAAGCCTAAAAGTCCATCAACTAACTGATGAATGGATAAAGAAATTGTAGTTTATATACACAATGGGATAGTACTTGGCAATGAGAAAGAATGAAATATGGCCTTTTGTAGCAACATGGATGGAACTGGAGAGTGTTATGCTAAGTGAAATAAGTCACAGAGAAAGACAGATACCATACGTTTTCACTCTTATGTGGATCCTGAGAAACTTAACAGAAGACAGTGGGGGAGGGGAAGGAAAAAAAAAAGAGAGGGAGAGAGCCAAACCATAAGAGACTCTTAAAAAGTGAGAATAAACTGAGGGTTGATGGGGAGTGGGAGGGAGGGAAGGGTGGGTGATGGGCATTGAGGAGGGCACCTGTTGGGATGAGCACTGGGTGTTGTATGAAAACAAATTTGACAATAAATTTCATATTATAAAAAATAAAAAATAAAAAACATAATGGAGTCAAGTCTAGAAATTCTTCAAGAAAAACAGTAATAACCCGAAGTTTATACATAACCAAAGAATAATTTAACTATAAAGGCATAACATAAGCATATTTAAAGATCCAATATAGTTGGAACAAATACTTCCTGAAGAAAATACCAGAGAATCAAAATGAATCAGCCAAGTAATAATGGAAACAATGGCAAAAGGAATGGTCCTGAGTTTTGAACTCTAATTAATGTGAAACTAAGACCACCACAAAAGTGGACATGATGGCTGCCCAACATAATGTACAATTTTATTATCAATAGTGTAGAAATTAAAAATGAATAATAAGAGAAGATTAAAAAACAGAAGGATAGTACAAGTTTCCCTATCTGACAGTATTCATATGAAATCTCTTGTAAGCCCAAATGGCATAAAGCAAAGAAACAATTACCATTAAATTATATGAAAAATGGGGTGCCTGGGTGGTTCAGTGGGTTAAGTGTCCAACTCTTGATCTCAGTCAGCTCAGGTCATGATCTCATGGTTTGTGAGTTCTAGCCCTGTGCCGGGCTCTGTGCTGACAGCGCAGAGTCTGCTTGGGAATGTGTCTCCCTCTCTCTTAAAAAAAAAAAAATTACATGGAAAAAGTCTTGAGTAGTCCCAGACCCAAAAAATAACCCCTCTGAGTCTTGTCTTATATCTTAGGACACATCTTGTCTATGAATGCATCAAATCAATCAAGATAAAACACAGATGCTCACAGACAAAATTCAAAGCTTTGGCAGCCTGAGGCTGAGATGCTGAGTATAGTTCTTGGGTGTTGGGTGTGGCCACTCTTTCTGTTTAGGATGTAAACTGCCTCTATAAAAGCTTGCCGCAAAATGAATATTGAACACTTTTTTTTCCTTGTTTAATAAAAGCAGAAATCTGTTTAGGATTTATTTGATTAGTGAAAACATATAGATCTTTCATAAATGTGAAGCAGTGTAATGCAAATTTTCAAAAAGTGGGGGATACCTGTGTATGAAATGTGATCACCAAAACTGATATGAAAATTATAAATAGATACATTGTAAGATATAAAGAAAACCACAAAATACTATAATCAAATAAAATTGGGTAATGGAGCAGAAAGTAGGAATAGAAGATCAAAATTCAAACATTAAAATTTATCAGAATAAGCACAAACATATTCAACAATATAAAGGAAACAGACAACATACTAAAAAGATACAGCACATTTGTACATCAAATAACTGATAAAAGTAAAATGAAAAAATACAAAAAACTGAGATTACATATCCATGCTGTATCAATAAATATAAATGTTCTAAGCTTCACCATAAGAAAAAAAATTTCAGAATTGATCAAAGAGCATAATTCTTATAAGTTGTGAATTCGAGAGATTCTTCAAACCTCAGGACTTTGCAAATGTTAAAAGACAAAAGCAGGGGCAAAATGTTAAAAGACAAAAGGCAAAAGCCTACTCACAAATGAAAATGAAAGTAGTGAACAAAATGATCTTATCATAAAAATAGAATTCAGGTAAAAAGAAAATGTTACAAAAAAAGATGGAGTATGCTTTATAATATCAAAGAATATAGTACACGAATAAAATTTATCAGTTATGATTATCTATATAAGAAATAACAGTATCAAAACTCATAAAGCAATATATAGATAGGCAAAACATATTAGATAGCTTTCATTCACCCCTCTCTATTCTCAACAGATAAGGTATAAAACAATATTGAAACAATAATATATAAGATCAAAATAACATATTAATATGGTAGATATAATTAATTATCTTGACTAACATTTCTTTAAAATCAGAAAATACAAGTATTGACATAATAGTGAAACTGACCCATATTAAACCACAAAGAAAACTTTGGAAGTTTAAAAAAACACAAATGATACTGAGTTTATGCTATGATCAGAGCTCAATAAAGCTAGAAGTTAATAACAAACAACAATAACAGCAACAAAAATAAGAACAAAAAATCTATACCATATCAAAATGTGTTAAAAAGATATCTAAAAATTCTTGGGGATAATCAAGAAATGAAAAATGAATTTCATAAGCACTAGAAAAGAAGAAAAAATAAACATATTAAATAGAACCTATAGGATACAGCTAACAAATACATATGGTCATAAATATTTTAAGAAAAATTGATTTAATTTTTTTTTTTTTAACGTTTATTTATTTTTGGGACAGGGAGAGACAGAGCATGAATGGGGGAGGGGCAGAGAGAGAGAGGGAGACACAGAATCAGAAACAGGCTCCAGGCTCTGAGCCATCAGCCCAGAGCCTGACGCGGGGCTCGAACTCACGGACCGCGAAATCGTGACCTGGCTGAAGTCGGACGCTTAACCGACTGCGCCACCCAGGCGCCCCAAGAAAAATTGATTTAAAGTGGGGTGTTAACCTCCTCGCATCCATGGATAGATCATCCAGGTAGAATATCAATAAGGAGACCATGTCTTTGAATGACACATTAAACTAGATGGACCTAACATTTCATCCAGATACAACAGAATACACATTCTTTTCAAATGCACAAGAAACATTCTCCAGAATAGACACATTTTAGGCCACAAAACAAGTCTTATTAATTAATAAGATTGAATTATACTGTGCATCTTTTCTTTTTTTTTTTTTTTATTAAAAAAATTTTTTTTAACATTTATTTATTTTTGAGACAGAGAGAGACACAGCATGAACGGGGGAGGGGCAGAGAGAGAGAGAGACACAGAATCAGAAGCAAGCTCCAGGCTCTGAACCATCAGCCCAGAGCCCGACGCGGGGCTCGAACTCGCGGACCTTGAGATCATGACCTGAGCCGAAGTCGGACGCTTAACCGACTGAGCCACCCAGGCGCCCTACTGTGCATCTTTTCTAACCACAATGCTGTGAACTAGACGTAAATCACAAGAAATAAACTGGAAAAACATAAATATGTGGAAGCTAAACAACATGAAACTAAACAACAAATGTGCCAATGAAGCAATCAAATAAAGTAAAGAAATAAAATAAAATAGATGGAGACAAATGAAAATGCAAACACAATGGTCTAAAATATGGGGGACACAGTAAAAACAGCTTAAAAAGGAAATATATAGTGACACAGTCCTACCTCAAGAAAACGTTTGAGTAAAAAATCTAAGTTTACACCTAAATGAACTAAAAGAAGAACAAACAAAACCAAAGATGAGTGGGAGAAAGTAAATAATAAAGATTAGAGTAGAAATAAATGACATAAAGACTAAAAAAAAAAAAAAAAAGTCACTAAGAACAAGAGCTGGTTATTTGAAAAGGCCAACAGAATTTATAAACTTTTAACGAGATTCATCAAGAAAAAAAGAGAAAGGATCTAAAAAATAAAATCAACAATGAGAGAAAAGCAACAACTGACACCAGAGAAATACAAAGGATTGTAAGAGAATACCATGAAAAACTATATTCTAACAAACTGGACAACCCAGAAGAAATGTGTAAATTCCTAAAAATACACAATCTTCCTAAACTGAACGCAGAATAATTATAAAATCTGAAAAGACCAATTACTAGTAATGAAATAGAATTGGTAATAGAAGAACTACCAAAAAATAAAGTCGAGGACCAGATGGATTCACAAGTGTCTACCAAACATTTAAAGAAGAATTAATGCCAATTCTCCCGAAACTATTCCAAAACATAGAAGAGGAAGGAAAGCTTCCAAATTCATTCTATGAGGCGAGCACTACCCTGATAACTAAAATCAGACAAAGACACCATAAAAAAAGAAAACTAATAGTCAATATCACTGATGAAAATAAATACAAAACTCTACAGCGAAATATTAGCAAACTGCATTCAATACAAAAAAATGATCATTCACTGCAATCAAGTGAGATTCATTCCTGGGATGCAAAAATGGTTCAAGATTTGCAAATCAATCAGTGTGATACTACATCAAAGAAGGATAAAAAAAATGAAGGATAAAAATTCTCCATCATCTCAATAGATGCAGGAAAATATTTGACAAAATTCAATATCTATTTACAATAAGAAAAAAAAAACTCTTAACAAAGTGGGTTTAGAGGGAACATACCCCAACATAATAAAGGCCATATGAAAACTCCACAGCTAACATCACACTCAGCGGTGAAAAAGGAAGAGCTTTCCACTAATACCCAAAACAAGACAAAGATGTCCACTCTTGCCACTTTTATTTAACATAGTATTAGAAGTCCTAGTTACAGTAATCAGGCAAGAAAAAGAATTAAGAGGCCTCCATATTGGTAAAGAACAAGTTAAAATATGTCACTATTTGCAGATGACATGATACTATACATAGACAATCCTACAGATTCCACTAAAAAAAATGAAATGAATTAAGTAATAAATGAATTAATAATAAATTTATTATTAAGTAATAAATGAATTCAGTAAAGTTGCAGGATACAAAATCAATACCCAGAAAACAGTAGTATTTATATACACTAATAAAAAAATAGCAGACAGAAAAATTAAGAAAGCAATCCAATTTATAATCGCTCCAAAAAGAATAAAATATAGGTATAAATTTAACCAAAGAGGTGAAAGACCTGCACTCTGAAAACTATAAGACACTGATGAAAGAAACTGAAGATGACACAAACAAATGAACAGATATTCCATGCTCATGGATTGAAAGACTTAATATTGTTTAAATGTCCATACTACCAAATGCAGATTCAATGCAATCCCTATAAAAATACCAAGCATGGGGTGCCTGGGTGGCTCAGTGAGTTAAGTATCCGACTTCGGCTCAGGTCATGATCTTGTGGTTCGTGGGTTGAGCTCTGCACCTGACTCTGTGCTGACAGCTCAGAGCCTGGAGCCTGCTTCAGATTCTGTCTCACTCTCTCTGTGTCCCTCCTTCACTTGTGCTCGCTCTCTCTCAAAAATAAGTTAAAATTTTTAAAAATATATTTAAAAAATGTGTTAAAAGAATATGCAATGGAGAAAAGACAGTCTCTTCAGTAAATGCTGCTGAGAATGCTACATGTAAAAGAATGAAACTGGATACTTTCTGACACCATACACAAAAATAAACTCATAATAGATTAAAGACCTAAATGTGGGGCGCCTGGGTGGCGCAGTCGGTTAAGCGGCCGACTTCAGCCAGGTCACGATCTCGCGGTCCGCGAGTTCGAGCCCCGCGTCGGGCTCTGGCCTGATGGCTCAGAGCCTGGAGCCTGTTTCCGATTCTGTGTCTCCCTCTCTCTCTGCCCCTCCCCCGTTCATGCTCTGTCTCTCTCTGTCCCAAAAATAAATAAACGTTGAAAAAAAAAATAATTAAAAAAAAAAAAAATAAAGACCTAAATGTGAGACCTGAAACTATAACAATTCTATAAGGGAACACAGGCAGTAATTTCTCTGACATGGAACATAGCAATATTTTTCTAGATATGCCTCCTAAGGCACAGGAAACAAAAACAAAAATAAACAAAAAAAAATAGACTACATCAAAATAAAAAGCTTTTGCACATTAAGGGAAACCACCAACAAAACAAAACAAAACAAAAAAATCAACCTACTAATAGAAGATATTTGCAAATGATACATCCTATAAGGGGTTTATATCCAAAATATATAATAAACATATACAACTCAACACCAAAAAACATTATTTTTGATTACAAAATGGGCAGAGGACCTGAATAACATTTTCCAAAGACATACATATGGCAAATAGACACATAAAAAGATGCTCAACATCACTAATTATCAAGGAAATGCAAACCAAAATCACAATGAGGTATCATCTTACACCTGTCAGAACAGCTAGACTCAAAAAGAAAAGAAGTAACAAATGCTGGTGAAGGTGCGGGGAAGTGGGGGAAAGAAACACTTGTACAGTGTTGGTGGGAATGTCAATTGGTATAGCCATTGTGGAAAGCAGTATGGAAATTCCTCAAAATATTAAACATACAAATAACATATAATCTAATAATTTTACTACTGGATATTTACCAAAGAAAAATAAAAACATTAATTCAAAAAGATATATGCATCCATATGTTTATTGCAGCATTATTTACAATAGCCAAGATATGGAAGCTATCTGTGTCCATCCATATATGAATGGATACACACACACAGCCACACACACATACACCCACACACAAACACACCCAGAGGAATATTACACAGTCATAGAAAAAGATGAGATTGTGCCATGTGTGACAACGTGGATGGACCTAAAGGGTATTATGTTAAGTGAAATAAGTCAGACTGGGATTGACAAATACCATATAATTTCACTCATATGATGAATCATATGAAAAAACAAATAAAAAAAAAACAAAAACAGAATCAGATCTATAAATACAAAGAACAAACTCATGGCTGACAAAGGAGAAGGGGGTGGGAGAATAGGCAAAATGGGTGAAGGGAAGTAGGAGACACAGGCTTCTAGTTATGAAATGAGTAAGTGATGGGAGGAAAAGGCCCAGCATAAAGAATACAGTCAATGATACTGTAATAGCATTGTATGGTGACAGATGGTAGCTATACTTGTGGTGAGCCTAGTACAGCATAGCATGTAAACTTGTTGAATCACTATGCTGTACACCTGAAACTAATGTAACATTTGTGTCAACTATACACAAATAAAAATAAAAATTGAGTTAAGCATTTATTATATAAAGTCTTATGAATCTAATTATATGTTACAAATAGAAAAAAAATCTTATGTAAACAGAAAAAATAAATAATCATATATTAACACCAAAGTTAATGAATTAGAAAACAGAAAATCAATAGCACTTCGGTTCTTTGGAAGAGCTAATAATACAGATCTCTCAACATGGTTGCTATTGGTGTTTTGGGCAGTAGTTCATTTGTTTTAGGAAGGTGTGTGATGCCAAATGAAGAACATTTAGCATTACAGACTTTAAGTAAGTATCACTCCCCTTAGTTATTATGACAATCAAGAAGTCCCACATGTTTTCAATGCTTTCTAAGGTAGGGAGTTCCCTCCATGGAGAACATTAAGATAAATGTTTTAATAAAATAATAAAGATCAGAGAGATAGAAAGCTGATGCATTAACAAAATAAACATAAATTTGAGGAAATAATCAGAGATATAGATACAAAGATAAGAAAATTAATCCATGTGTTAGTTTGAGTTTGCACAGAAGCAGATTCTCAGACAAGGATTTCTGGTGCAAGGAGTTTATTGGGGAGGCTCATGGCATAGAGAAAAAGCAAAGAGAAAACAGTCTATAAAGAACTGTCATCAAGACAGCTATCACCACGGGGTGGTAACTAAAGCTTAATCTGGGAAATAGTTTAAAGCACAAGCTTCAGATTTACCTCACACATGGGTGAGGGAACGGGAACATATACACACTGACTTCTGTCAATCATCGTTTGAATGATGCTCCCAGCTGCTACTAATTAATTCCTAGGCATTTCTAGGCTGCCTCCCACAGCTTAGACAAAGCTTCATGCAAAGAGATGAAAATGATGACTAGAGAAGGGCTGAGGATACAGGCAGGGTACTGATTGGCTGCTCAATAGACTACTCTGCTCAAATCTGTGTGAGAATGTGAATAAAATGGATTATTTTCAGGACAAATATAAAATTATTAAAGCTGAACCCAAAAAGTAGAATCTAAACAGATCAATCGCCATGGAAGTAAAGGAGAAAATAGCCAAGTGATTTACTATCTCCATTAACCAACTCCTATGCTTGAAAACAAAACAAAACAAAACAAACAAAATACACTCAAGTTTCAAAAGAAGAATTTAACCAAATCTTTAAGGAACAAATAACACCAACATGATTTAAAAAGAGTGAAGAAAAGCAAGGACTCAGAACAGCTTCAGAGGAAAGCAAAAAAAGATATCAATGAATGTAAACAGATGCTGTGTTCCTGGTAAGTATACTCAGAGCTTCCTGAACATGGCTAAGTAATCTATAAATTTAACTTAATCCCAATTTAAAAAAATAGCACAGTAATTATCAGGAAAACCAGATGAAAGTAAAAGAAAAAATAATGCAGAAAATTTTAAGGCATTAATAGCCAGGTAAAATATGAAAGTAGAGAATAATGATTTGTGACTCTCTCATATAATATTGAAACATCTTATAATTAAAACTGGTTGGTATTAGTAGAATAGTCAGACAAAGAAAGAAATGAGATACTTGGAAATATATAATCATACACACACATATACATATATACATACACTTATGTACATATATATAAACATATACATAGCATATAGTTATAAGGACATAATGATTCCTATATAAATAATCACAAATGTGTGCTGCTAATGTTTAACAATAGGTTCACAGAGGAGAAAAATATCTTAATTTTTAGCATTTGCCAATTTATGTAATGTAAAAATTCCCACCATGGCTAATTCCAACCTGTAAATATGATGTTACCAAACACAGAACTGGAAGAGATGTGTAGTTGCACATCATTACACAGTATTTCTATCATACTTTTCTATAGGTAAATAACTTCAAGAGCATTAATAATAGTAAAATAATTAGAAAGATTAGTTTTTAAATTTATTACTTTTGTTTTTACTTATATTTGTTTTATTGCTTGTTAAATTTTATGCTGATATAATTTTTAACAATGACCTGAAGAGTTGGCTTTATAAATCTTAGAAATTTAAAAATTTCCTCTTGGTAACCATTACAAACCACCTACAGCATATTACAACACACATAGAAATTTAGGATGGGATGATTTTGAGAAAGAAATGAGCTATTATATGGAAATGTTCTTTTTTAAAAGTTTTATGTATTTTTGAGAGGGGGGAGCAGAAGACAGAGAGAGAGAGAGAGAGAGAGAGAGAGAGAGCCCATAGTAAATGTTCTTAAGTACTAGCTTTTATGTTAGTATTTGGTGTATGCTAAAGATGGTATTTTAAATTACTAGAAAAATAGATTATTCAATATATGGCTCAGAGACCATTGACTAGTCACCTGAAAATATAATAAACTTGATTTCTATTTCATATTCATACCAAAATAAAGCCCAAATGATTAAAAATTTAAGTGTAAAAATAAACAATCAAACATAAAGTACTGTTTCTCCAGAAGCCATAAAATATTGATTAAATTCAGTTACATAAAAATCTAAATTTTGTGAATAAGCCATATATAAATTAAAAAGTAAAACAAATTATAAAAATACTTGCAATTCATTGCAAAAAAGGATTAATTTTCTTAACAGATAAAGAACTTTTAATATATAAAGTGATTTTTCTTTAGTACATGTGCTGCCAAAGTGAACACTGAAGTGATTTCTTAAAAGTCAGTAGGTAAAAGTCCAACAAACCAGTAAAAAATGAGCAAATGAAACAGTTCAAATGCACATTAAAACAATGATATGGTTCCCTTCCTATGTTCATCTCTTAAGTTTCTCAGATACCACATGAGTGAAATCATATGATATTTGTCTTTCTCTCACTAATTTCACTTCACATTATACACTCTGGAAGGAAAAATAAGATAAAAACAGAGAGGCAGGAAAACCATAAGAGACTCTTAAGTACAGAGAACAAACTGAGGATTGATGAAGGGGTGGGTTACATAGGTGATGGGCATTGGCGGGGGGGGGGGCACTCTGCAGGATGAGTACTGGGTGTCATGTGTAAGAGATGTATCACTGACTCCTGAAGCCAAGACTGCACTGTGTGTTAACTAACTTGAGAATTAAAAAAAAAAGAAACTAATAAAAAGAAAAAGAAAAAAACAATGATATACTATTCATAACTTACCCAACTGAGAACAACAAAATGCTTAATACTCAGTGTTGGTGAGATTACCAGACAATCAGTATTCTTATAAACTGTTGGTTTATAAGAGTATAAACTGGTACATTTTTTATACAGTGCAATGTGACAACATTCAATCAAATTTTAAAGAAGAAAAGCATGCATGCTGTTTGACCTAGCAAATATAATTCTATTAAAGTATTCTACAGATATCTTGTTATAAAATATAATTAATAAAACAAAATTTATGTAAGAATAAAATAATTTATATAAGGATGTCCTTTGCACATTGTTGATCATAGCAAAAGATTAAAATCACATAAATATTAAATTTACATAAAGGAATTCTATGTATTTACTGAATGAAGCAGCTGCCCTTATAATTATATATACCCCTCAATATAATAAATCAAAGTTCCCGATAGTATATCTAGCTGTTAGCATTTGTATACATGTAAGTATTTATATATAAATATAACCTATATATAAATATACACACATTATATGGACAAATTGCCTATGATCATACACATGGAAAGTGGTAACCATGGTTAACTCCTAGTAGAACTAGATGACATAGGAAAATGATGAAAGACTTAATCTTTTTTATGCTGTACAACTTTTTTCATTGTTTGAATTTGATACTTTGTTTATGTATTAACAATTAAAAAGTCAGAAGAATAATTTAAAATTTGTTAATGTTTATTTATTTTTGAGAGAGAAAGAGCATGCAAGCTCAACAGAAGCAGAGCTGGAGAGGGAGACAGAGGATCTGCTGTTTGTGTCAATGCAGACAAAGCCTGACGTAGGGCTCAAACCCATGAACTGAGATTTTGACCTGAGCCAAAACCAAGAGTCAGATGCTTACCTGACTGAGTCACCCAGGTGTCACTGTAGAATAATTTTAGAAATAGATGGGGAACTCACTTGGAGTGTAAAAAAAAAAAAAGTAAATTAATTAAAAGAAAGTTGGGTAGTTATTCCAGATTTTTCAGAAGTATCTGCATATTGCTTCATAAATGCAATTTGTTTTGAGATAAAACTCTTGCTTGAGAATTCAGCAATGTTTAGCACCTTTATGCATGAGAATTTTATGATTATTGTTGATCAAATACAATGATGGTGGTGTCCTAATGTTCAGAAGGCATAATTTAGTTTGGGGGTAGTTCAACTTTTCTCTTTGGAATTCTCTGTACAAATCTTACATGAGTAGAACTGATTTAAATGGAATATCCCTGAGAGGCAAAGAAGAGACTTGATATTCTTCTCCACAAGTACTCTTGCTGTGTGATGTTATATCTTGTACCACAGATTATATATTCAGAAGCTTAAATTCAGGGGAAAATAAATTATTTCAAGACTCCATCACTACTGGGGTCTCCTGGGTGGCTCAGTGGGTTGAGTGTCTGACTCTTGATTTCAACTCAGGTAATGATCTCACAATTCATGAGATAAAGCCCCACGTTGGGCTGTGCACTGGCAGCTGGGAGCCTTTCTCTCTCTGTCTCTCTCTCCCCCTCTCTCTCTGTTCCTCCCTCACTCAAGCTCTCTCTCGTTCTTTCAAAATAAACAAACAGTAAAAAAAAAAAAGACTCTATCACTACTGGTTAATGAGAAGGAACCCACATCTGATGAATTGATCAAATGTAAATTGCAAGCCCAAGTCTATATCTATTTCCATCATCTTATAAAAAAATCACATCATGTAAAGAAAATCACATCTTGTAACTAAGAGATACACATCGCAGTAAAGTCTCCCCCAACCCCACCAATCCAGATGGTAAAAGTTACACTTGTTTCCATTTAGTAACCAAGCAGTTACATTTAGAGCTAATATAATTCCCAGATATGGAGAAAAATTCTCAAAGGTAGTTATTGTTATTAATAACATTAATAATACTATTTGATTCTCTTCATATGCTCATTTTTCTCTATTCTCATAAATGAATTTTTAAAACACCATCTGATTTTCTCAGGCACCATTCTCTCAAAACGACATATTACTTTGTGTAGTTAATGAAAAGCAACAGTTCCAATAGATGAATAGGGAATGTCCAACAAATCAGAATGGACAAGCTGGTTTAGGCAAAAATAAGAATTGTCCCAATCTCATTTTTATCCTGGGGAATCTTAATTAGACTTATGGTAAGCTGCATTACTGTTAATAAGGATTAATGTCATAGTGATAAGCAGAGCATACAAATCAATAAATGCCACGGTATCAATATATGAACAGAGACACAAATAGCCATTTCAGTTCTTAATAGTGAACTCATTATAAAGTTAAATATTTGCTATGCTCAGGATTTGAAATACCTTCAGAAGCAGGGCGACTCATACTTGCACTAAAGGGCAGTGCAGTGAAATTTCACAGATAAATGTAAACCTTACATGATTTACAAACTTGCCTATAGGGTTATTTTGCAACTCTGACATGGTTTGGAGTCTTGTCCTCAGGTATTTTTGGAGTAGAATGATGATTAGTCAATCAATCTAATGAGTTTTTATAATGAGTTTTTATTAATTATTACTATGGATTGGCTATTGAGTTGTTTCCCTCTCAGGAAGTAGAATAGTCACCTGAGCTTACAGTATTGTTAAGGAGGAAAACTAAAAAGAACACATGAAACAATTATAAAGTAACATATTATTTAGGGTTACTTTTGGAATCAAGAAAAAATACCTAAAAAATAATGGCTTAAAGAAGAGAGATTTCTTTTAAAAAGAAAGCAGTCTGGGACTATGAGTTCCATGTGGTAGAAGGAATTCAGGAACTCTCCACTTCTCTACTCAGCCATTCCTTTGATTTGGCTCCAACTCATGGTCCTGGAAGGGTCCTGTTCCAGGTGACAGATTGTGGGAGGAAGTGGAAGGATGTGCCTGCTCACTTTGAGGAAGCTCCTTGAAATTGCATACACTACTTCTCAAATCTCATTGAAAGTACACATAGTCACATGGTCAGATAAAGCTGCAAAGAGATTGGGAAATGTAATCTTCACCTGGTTAACAATGTAAGTGAATAAAAATTGAAGATTATATTATTGAGGGTCAAGAGGAGAATGTATATCAGGAAATAGCAGCTTTATGTATATTTCATCACTTTTCCCACTAATATCCTTTTTTTTGTTGCAGGATCCAGTTTATAACACAACATAGCATTTGTCATATCTCTTCAATCTCCTTGAATCAGTAAGTTTCTTTGTATTTCCTTGCTTGTAATGAACTTGAACACTTTTGAAGAGTACTTACTGGTCATGTTATTTTGTAGAATCGCTTTCATTTGGTTTTGTCTGATATTTTCTCTTGATTAGACTAGGGCTGTAGATTTTTGTGAAATAAATCCGAGAGGTGAAGAAACCTTCTCACTGCATCATATGTGGAAATACATATCAAAATGGCTTATTCCTGGTGAAGTTAATCTTGATCACTTGGCTGTGGTGGTGCCTGCCAGATTGCTCCATTGTAAAGTTGGTAATTTTTCTTTCCATACTCTACTGTTTGCAAGTTAGACACAAAGTCCAGCTCATCGTAAGAGGGAAAATTTAAGCTCCACCTCCTGGAGGGAGGAGTATCAAATAATTTGTGTGCATAGGCAAACAACCTCAGTTATTAATACATACTATAGAAAATTACTTTAAGGGTATGCAAATTTCCTGTCTCCCCTTCAAGTTTCACTTACTAATTTTAGCTTTTGTCAGTGGATCTTGTCTGAAGTAATTATTACTGTGATGTTCTAATGATATTTTCTATTTCTCTCATTCCTTCTACATTTATTTATTGAAATTATTCTGGAAGGAAGATTGTCAAATAATTATTATTATCTAATTTTGACTTAATTATTCAATTATTATTCAATCATAAATTTATATAAATATATATGCATGTATATTTCAGTTATAATCCAATGCTTTCTGTACTTATATTGATCCAATTATTGTTGCTTTAGCCATTGGGAGTTCTTTCAGACTGAATCCCACGTCCTTCTGATATAACTTTTCCTTTTTTATTTGCACTTACTTAACTTTTGGAACTACTAGATGCTGAATTATCTGATATTTTCTCTGCCTAAGCTCTAGAATTAAACATTTTTGGTTCCTTTGTCTGGAGAATGGCATTTTTAAACCAAGATCTGAGCCCTGTATGTACTTTTGCTACCTGGGTATCACTGCTTCTGGTCTCTTTCAGTGGGCAAAGATAGGACATTTGTATTCTTACCTACACACACACACACACACACACACACACACACACACACACACACACA
>NW_024412397.1:32992962-33058058 GCF_014898765.1 Herpailurus yagouaroundi | reverse complement strand
CACACACACACACACACACACACACACACACACACACACACACACACTAATCCAGGAATGCAGGATTCATTGTTGTCTTGTGTCCCTGCTTATTTATAAAGTGTATCCTGACAGTGAGAAAACTGTCTCCTGCTGTCAACAAATTGTTTGTTTAACTCTAGTAAATAGGTAAAACAATATCATAATTACTAACCTATGCCTCTGTGAAAAGCAAATTTACCAACTGGAGTGAGTGTATATGTATGGTTATTTTTTCATTTAGCATTACAGTATCCAGTCAAAACACTGTTTACCAAACTGATTTAACTTAGCCATTCCACCCCTCCCACCATGTCATATATTTACAATTCAGTTAGAGTCATTTGTCATAGTCTAAACTCTAGTCAAAGAATCCCCGACAATCTGGTGACTTTTTTTTTATTTGAATACAGTAAATTTCACTGTTTGTTATACATAATTCTAAGAGTTTTGACAAGTGCACAGTCATGTAGCCATTACCACAGTATGAAACAAAGCTATTCCATCACCGCAAATCCCCTTTATGACTCCTTTATAGTCAATCCCTTGGTAGTCCAACCTGAAAACCCTGGTCTCTCATCCATTCCTAAACTTTTGCCATTTTCAGAATATCATATAGATTGAATCACATAGTGTATAGTTTTTTGAGTCTGGCTTCATTCACTTAGAAAAGTACATTTATGATTCATCTTTTTTGTGTGAATCAGTAGTTTGTTCTCTTTTATTGATGAGTGGTATTCTATTATATGGATGTACCAAATTTTGGGTACTCATTCATCTTTAACCTAAGTAGAGAGAGGTTCTCTCTCCAATTTTCTGGAAGAGATTGTTTAGAAATGGTACTATTTCCCCCTCAAATATTTGAAAGAACTAATCACTGAATCCATCTGGATATTTTAACTTATTTTTGAATATTTTTAGCTATAAATTCAATTTCTTTAATAGAGAATATATCAGGTTAGTTATGATATGTTTGTTTTTCTACACTTGATCTTAGCCAAAAGGCCGAGAAGCGATATGTTTGTTTTTCTAAAAAGTAGCTCCTTTGATCTAAGTTGTCAAATTTATGTTCATAATGGTGTAGGAATATTATCTCATTATCCTTTAATGTTTGTGTGATCAGTAATGATGTTCCCTCTTCGTTTCCTGATAGTGGTAATCCATCTCTTCTCTCATTTTTTCTTGATCAACCTGGCAACAGATTTCTTAATTTTGATGATCTTACAGAAAACAAGTTTTGGGGTGTCACAGATTTTTATTGATTTTCTCCTTTCTATTTTATTGGTTTCTGTTTCCTTTTGGGTGCTCCCCTTCTTTCTTCTTCCTTTGTTTATCTTGTCTTACTTCCCATAGTGTCTTAAGGTGGAAGTACAGGCTACTGATTTTAGATCTTTCTCTTTTTTCCTAGAATAAACATTTAATTTTCACAACAGCTTAAATGTTGCTATTGTATCTTTGATGCTAATATGTTTCTCACTTTTAATATTTTATCATTCTAATATTTTTTTTCTCATTGTTTCTTTTGCAAAGTCAGCTGTAAACCTTACTGCTGTTATATTGATGATTGACTCTCCGTTTATGTTTAATATTTTCTTTTGCTTTTGGATTCTGGCAATTTTATTGTGTGTGTTTATTTATTCCTCTTATTTAATTCATTGTTTAAAGTTGTTTTCACTTTTGAAAATACTCATTTTATCTTCAAATATTGCTTCTGCTCTCTTTTTATTCTTATATTGAAATTGAGTATATATTATACCTTTACATTGTATATATTATGTGCTATTACAATGGGTTTATTTATTTGATTTCTGTGCTTTATTTTGGATATGTATATATCATCTATAATTCCACTATATTCTACTTCACTGATTCTCTCTTCTGTTGCATCTTATTTCTCATTTATCCTATCACTTAGTTCCTACTTTTATTTATTTTTTATTTTTTTATTTTTTATATATAAAGAGAGCTTGAGTGGGGAGAGGGGCAGAGAGAGAGAGAGAGAGAGAGGGAGAGAGAGAACCTAAAGCAGACTCCTTGCTCAGCTTCAAGCCTGATGCAGGGCTTGATCCCATGACCAGAGCTGAAACCAACAGTTGGACACTCAACCAACTGAACCACCCAGGCACCCCTAGTTTATAATTTTATTTACTTGTGTTTTGTTTCAATTCTAGGATATCCATTTTGATCCTTTATATAGTCTTAATTTCTCTGAAACATTTATTTCTTGCATACAGTAAGCATAATTAAAGTCATATCTAATAATTCCATTATTTAAGCGACTGAATTTCTCTCTATTGTCTGTTCTTTCTTCTGAGTTTCAATAACATTGTTTCATTTTCTCAAACATTTGATTATTTCTGACAGCCAGACATTATTTATGGGAAAAAATGAGATAATTTCAGGAGTGAGATAATAATATATTTCCTCTAGACATCTAAAGAACATTTACATTTCACTTTTTTAATCTTGCAGTTATCTACCAATGCTGGTTAACCTGAATTAAATCAGAGATATTTTTCTAATCTGAATTCCATTTCCTAAAAGAGATTGTCTCTGTTCTGTGTTCACTTTCACCACATAGATCCACAGCCCCATCACTCCACAATGTGAGGCCCTGAACTCTAGTGTTGGACTCCAGCTCCTTTAACTCATCAAGCTTCCATTTGGTTCCCCAACCTTCCAGTTTCCTATGTTTGGTCAATACCTTGAGAAGTAGTAGCTTCAAACACTTGTTTCTCCTGGCTAGATTTTCTTTGTCTCCTAGATCTTGGCCCTGTAATTTTTCACTATTTTGACAGTATCCCTGTGCCTTTAAATGTAAATTAAAAAAAAATCTTTGTCAAGGTTTTATAGTCCTTAGTAGAAATACTGGTCCAAATTACTTACCCTATCATTACTGGAAACAGAATTTTACGTATACAATGTTACAAACACATAACATTATTTTTCTACCTAAAGTGCCATTTAAATGTTTCATTATCTTTTACTGTACAAGGCAGGAGTCCAAGTATATCTCTACCCTGCCCTTTTCTCCCATTCTAATCTCATGTTAATTTCATGTGGAATTTTAGTTTCCGATATTTATGGAAAAATTAACCACAAAATTGCTATTTTATTAAAAGTAAGTTACATCAATTATTAGCCATTGCCTTCTGTAGCATCTTTTTCCCTTATAGTTTTACCTTTCTGGAATCTAACATTAGTAGTTCTTAGAGAGCTGGAGACAGGGAAAATTTGTCAATTTTTGTCTTTCTTTAAGTAACTTTATTTTATCCTTACACTTGATCAAATAACTTAGGGGAATTTAAAGTTTTTTTTTTAACATTTCAACTATATATCTATATCTATATCTATATCTATATCTATATCTATATCTATATCTATATCTATAGATATATATACTGTATCTATATTTTATATCTACATTGTATATATTGTATATTTTTATATAATATCTATTATATATATTTATATATATTTACTCTGATCTATTTTTATTCTCTTCTTTGACCTTGAGGTTTTATTTATTTATTTATTTATTTATTTTTACACTTATTTATTTTTGAGAGAGAGAGAGAGAGAGAGAGAGAGAGCGCGCGCACAAGTGGGGGAGGGGCAGAGAGAGAAGGAGACACAGAATCTAAAGCAGACTCCAGGCTCTAAGCTGTCAGCACAGAGCCTAATGTGGGGCTAAAACCCACAAACCATGAGATCATGACCTGAGCCAAAGTCAGATGCTTAACCAACTGAGCCACCCAGGCGCCCGACTGACCTTGAGATTTTAAAGTGTTATATGGCTATAGGTGTTTTTCTCATATTATCACATATCACTTGGAGGTCTCTGTCAATAAGGCTACTCCTATCTTGATGAAATTATTGGTAGTTTTCAGAATCCAAAGCAGGCTCCAGGCTCTGAGCTGTCAGCACAGAGACTGACTAGGGGCTTGAACCCACCAACAGCGAAATCAGGACCTGAGCTGAAGTAGGACGCTTAACCTACTGAGCCACCCAGGTGCCCCTGTAAGACCCCATTTTTAAATGACACTGGCAAGAAGGATGAATTGGGAGTAGCCTACGAGGATAATGAAGTTCTACCAGTAAAAAGTCAAGACTTTTAAAGGACATGTGCTCTACATAGTAAGAAGCAAAGCAACAAGATAATTTCTTAAGAAGGTAGCACCTATCTATCTGATATGTGCAGATATGTGTCCGAATATTGTCTTGAATGTGCACTGAATATTGCTGAGAAACATTAAGCTCAAAATGAGACAGTTTGAGATAAAAATTCTTGGCTACTCAAAATTTGATCTTAGATGTTCAGAACATGAACATTCAAAAAAATCATCAGCAATAAAAAGACACATAAAATATAAAGCTGATTAAAAAGAAAAAAATAAATTTAATTCAAGGTGCCTGGGTGGCTCAGTCAGTTAAGCATCCGACTTCGGCTCAGGTCACGATCGCATGGTTTGCGGGTTCAAGCCCCATGTCAGGCTCCGTACTGACAACTCAGAGCCTGGAGCCTGCTTCAGATTCTGTGTCTCCCTCTGTCTCTGTCCCTCCCTTGCTTGTGTTCTGTCTCTCTCTCTTTCTCTCTCCCAAAAATAAACGTTTAAAAAAATAATAATAAATAAATTTAATTGTATAAGAATGATGTAATCATCTCATTCATCTTTTTTTCTAAATATAACTTTAAAATCACAATCTAAAGCATATATATCTACACTTTAGCTTTTATTCTTGATTGTTTTTGCCTTGTATTTTTCATATAAATTGGATTTTTTTTGATCCAGTGTATTTATTGAAATATGATCAATTTACTGCTAGATAGACATTAATTCATAGATGATTATTCACAATTCATGTGTTTTGGTTAAATTCTTCTTTTGAAAATTACTTTTATGGAAGGCTCAGTGCTGAGAGCTAATACTAGCACTTATCAGACAGAGATGCTTTACCTCTGCCTGATAGTTTTAATCCAATAGAGCTTTGATTCTCATCTATGGTTCTTTTTAGCATTGCCCCTTCCTTTCCATTTTCACTTTCTTCTAATACAATTAATGCAAAGACTTTTAAGAGATTGTTTATGACTGTAGTCACATTTTTTCTGACATCACAAAATTCTTTTTGGTCATATACTTTAGGAGCACTCATAATATGGCAACAAAGATAAAATAGATGTATTTGATCTTTTCAGTGTATTAGAGAACGAGAAATGTACAGAAGCCTATTCTGTAACTTTTGTTGACTGGGCTCTTATTATTCAGGATTACTCTGAGGAGATGCTTTGCCAGTTGTTGGGTGATCTGGCTAGAGTTTATTTGAAATGTCTCTGTGAGCAGAACCTTTATCTACTTACTCTTCCACTACATTATGGATCCTGGGAAAGACAAACTGAAGAAAAGGTCTATTTCATTAATGATTCCTGATTATAACCGATGAAATAAAGTCTCCTTTGAGGTCATCTTTTACCATTTTTTTTTTCTGGAAACTTCTTTAAGTCAAGGATTTAAAGAAAGGCAAGTTAGACTTCATGCATGACAAGATTCTTTCTCTCTTGCCTGATTAAAATGAGAGAAGGAGAGAACCCTGAGAGTATTTTTAATACATTTTCCCCTGACACCGCATAAATCTAGGAACATTTATATGCTAATCAAATCAAAATAGGAATTATTAGTGACTGGAGAGCCCCAACATGGCTGTTATTTTCCCATCAACATATGATAACAGCTCTGACGCTGAATTAAGGAGCTGAATATTATATAAGCCCCAAAAGGTTATAGTACATGACAGGTTTAAGCAATATTAAAACCTAGAAACACTGCCCCACCTATTACATATTTATTTGGAATTACAAATTGTAAATATTTAAAAATACACAAAGATACAGTGTGAGTAAATTCTTAATGTTTAATGAAATTATTCATGATATACAGAGTCAAATAACTCAACAAATACCATGAAGGTTAATGCATGCGAATGAATCTGAAGAGTCCAGCAATGAGACTAACATACTGTGTCCTTTCCTAAGATGATCATAAAATGGAATTAAAGTAACCTGATTTCATGGTTAAGGATATCTCTGGGGATAAAAGGAAGCAACTTTCACTGAAGACCTACTAGCAGCTAATCAAGATCCAATGTCAGGTCTCCATCTCCATGGGTGGGAATCCATTGATTTTTTGTACTGTTCATATTTTAATACCTTTTAAGAGAGAAACCTGGTACCTTAAAAAAAATCTATATATTTAGCTTGTCTTTTGGCAGTTTATTTTATCACCTCTTAAGAGGTCAGCTGCTGGATGGGAAGATCTATCATATATAATCTCAGATGAGCAAATAATGAGAAATTCAAGAAAAAGCCAACAAAGAGAACTGGTGTGATGGGCCCAGTGGGTATATTTTTATTTTGATTTCCAGGGTTTCTAGTGTCCTTATTTATAATGATCGCAAATCATAATGCAGAAAGTCTAAATTTACACTTCCCATTTTTAATGCTGCAATGCCCACACAAGAAAAACCTTGTCTGCAGTGAATGGGTAAGAAGAATTTCCTTGGCAGACTCAATTTACATCTACACTCAAAATGCCATTTTCAAGTTCCTATACTAGCTAGCAATAGCAAAACTGCTCTAATGTTTACAGAGCCTTGAAGAACTGAGACAGACAAGACAATTGTGAATAAGATTTCAGCTAAAGCCCTGTGAAAATTCCAATATTTATAATATAAGATGAAAATTGTTGGAAGATATTTGTTGATAATAGAATCTTATAACTATACCCAGATAGTTTAATTGATAGAATTTCATCTTCTCAATATCTTTCCATCTATCTATCCGTATATTCTGACTGTACATAAATAGTGGTAAGTCTTATTTTTTAATTGAAAAAGAAAACATGTTTATGTAAAACTCTGTTTTCTAGAATCAAAACAGTAGTGTTGGATTTGCATGTATTTTTCATATTTTCTAAGAAGATGCATCCCTTATCATTCAATTAGGTATATGTTGTTTTCAATGTAATAAAATCAATATCTTTGCTTTTAAGAGAAACATTATTTATTAGCAAAATTCTCACTTAATTGGAGAGTGAGTTTAATTTTTTTAATGCTAATCAGACAGAAATTACTTAGGTTTCAACAAATGGATAAAATTTTATGAATCTTTTAAGATACACCTTTCTTATTAAAAAGAAGACAGAGACTTGGTTTTATGTAACATACTCCATTGGTTTGGCAGAAGTTATCTATCATTTCCTAAAGAAACAATAAAATACAGCATCACTTAGATTCCATTTAATCTCTAGGTTTTTTAGGTGTATTAGTAGGTATTTAATGTAGATTTAATATTTTTTTTATTGCTAGTACTTGGGTAGATACAAATGGAAAGACCTATACCTATCCCACTTGATGACTTCTTTAGCTCCCTATGCAATATACAAATAAACAGGTACGAATAAATTTATACAAGAAATGTTGGTATTTGATCCAGGGGCTAGACAAATTTGAGTTTGAATTTACCTGCAGAAACTATCAACAAATAAGCCAATTGACTTAGTCACTTACATTAAGTGATGTGATGTAAGTGATTTACCCAGTGATCTACACTGGGTTTCTGATAAACAAAGTAGAGGTGACAGTACTACCTAACTTACAGACTTGTATCAACTAAATTACTAACAAGTACAGAGCTTGGTTTCTAAAAATAATGCTATAAATGGTCCATTATATGTGCTAATACTTTGGTGATGGTCAAACTTTTACTGACCAATGGATTGTGTAAATTGTCATACTGCTTGTGGACTCAGCAACAGGAAGTTCATTCCACAAATACCAAGTAGAATGGAACAGGCAGTCATAAAGATCATATTTTTAATCCTCAAACTCTTTATAAATCCTGAATATTTAACCCAAAATTATTCTGTACAGTTAGATGAATATTCAGAATGAAGTTTTCTAAATGTTGCAAAAAATAATACTGTCATGTCACAAACGTCTGTATTATTCCCCACCGTACTTCCATGCCTAGAAGAAATCTGAGGTACAAAGGAAGTGCTGAGAAATATTTGTGGTATAAATTATTTGAATAGACAATTTTTATTCAAGGGCTACTCAACCAGGATATGTTCTGTTTTTACTTAATATTCAGAGTATGACTCAGAATGAGATTAAAGTCCAATCTTTTGTGGGCTCATACATAAACAAGAAGAATGATTAAGAACTTCCAGTGGGACCAGCAACACCTATTAGATAACTTTCTGAAAAGTTAGCCCGACATTCAAAGTTCTTTACAATTTATCTTTTGCTAAATTTTTAATCCTTATCTCCTAGGATTGTACCACATCCAGTGCATACTATTTTATCAGACCAACATTCATTTCCTCTGTGACTTTTAGCCATGTTTTACTTAGTACGCAGAACACCCTTCTTAATTCATGTATATAGAAAAATTGCTTTCATAATTCAAAGTCCAGATAAAATATCATTAGTTCTGTGAAGACTTTCTAAGTTACTGCTGAAAATTAATCACTCCCTCCTCTGTAATCCCATAGTCATTTAGTATCTATATCTAATGTATTTATTATCACATTTTATTGTAAATAGTTTTATTTGTAATTGGAACATAGCCATGAACTCACTTAGGACAGGATCTTTGTTGATATGTTCATGTTTGCACATCCTGCACTTAACATATTTACTGCTATTTAATTTTGGTTAATAAAGTTTTTTATTTACTGAATTAGATTTAGAAAGAAGAGGCAAGTAGAAGAAAATAAAAAAATGAAGTCATAGTTCAACATCTCACAATTCTAAATACTTAACTAAAATTCTGGTTGCTTGCAGGGTGATTCAAATTCAACCTTCTTCAATTAAATTGTGAGTTTTAGTGGGTAAATAACCACTCCATCATAATTTTCAGCAACAATCTGATGGGACTGAAATGTAAATCGGGGCATCCATCACACTTCCTGCTGTTGATGGCAAAACATCCTGCACCTCTGGATTTCTTAAGAGTAATTGATATGTCTTTGTTGTCTTTCTCTTTACTGAAGAAAAATATAGCTTTTCTCCAAAGAGTATTCTCAGCAATTGAGTGTCATTAAAATTAAAAATAGTGATCAAAGAAATAAGCAGAAGTAAACAATGAGCAATTCACACACTAAAAACAGTGACATAAGGTGGAGAATAATGGAAATGAAAAAAATATATATAATGATGACTGGTTGACAGATTGCCGTCGTTTTACTCTCTGGGGTTTTGTCACAACCTTCAGTAGGGAGATAACATTGAACATCTGGTGGACAACCAGTGCGGAACCTCAATGAAGCTGAGCATGTGCAGTAGAAGAGGAATGAGCTTGGGGCTGTGGCTCATCTCACACATATCTAAGAAAATAAAATGAGCCAAGAATAGTATTGAATAATAACAGCCAACTTCTAGGAAAACATTTGAGTTATAGCATAAAAACCAACCAAAAATCACTATCTTGTTTTTGTCATATACCAGCTATCAGAACTTGGACAACATTTGACCTCAATAAGTCTTCATTTTCTCACCTATAAAATATTGAAGGTAATGATTCTCAATATAATAAGTTCTACTGTTATACCGATTAAGATGATACCATTGCCTATGTTTTGCAAACTGTTATATGAGGATAAGATAACCACTGCTTCTTTTCCTTATAATTATGTTATCACCCACTATTTTGCTTGAATTTATATACTTATGTATTTATTGATGTTTAAAGAACAGTCTCCTACATTGTATGTTATTTCAGGTTATTTAGTGGCCTCAGCTGTCTTTCCATCAGCAACCTCAATTTTACTTCAGGTTTTAGTGATTGATTTTTCTGTTCCCTTCTATCTGGCATTACCTATCTTCAGTTGTGTCCTAGTAAACATTTAATAACGGGCTCTCTGTCTCTTGGGGAAAAACACTGATTGGTAGCATTTCATGACTTCCTCATTTTAAACACTCCCACTGTGGTTGACTTCAAGCTACCAACATGACATCATGTTGGAGAGTTGGAAGACTTGGGCACAATCATTTCTCACCAGCTGCTAAGAGTTATTAGCTCTAGCACACCACTGCCTCATACTCAATAAAACTAATTTCTCTTACAACTCAACGTAAAATTGGGAACTTATCTAAATTCTTTCTTAACTTGCTATTTCTGAAACAAATAAAATCAGGTTTTTACCAGAAAATGCTGAAAAATAACTGAAAACTAGTGAGAATAATAAATAATTCAGTATTATAGGTAACAAGTTCCAAAAAATTTGAGGATAGTTGTGTCTGAATTTCATTCAAACATAAACTAAACCAGACTAAATTTTACTAAAATACCTGGAGCCAGATGTTCCGCTGAGTCCCCTAATGAATAAAGACTGGCTGATTTTGCTGCCTGGTTCACTATATATCTCTACCAGTCCTAATTAAAGCAATCTGCCTAATGAATAATCTGTTTCCAGGGCAAAAAAAAAAGGAAAACTAAGCCTAGTATTGGCACTAAGTAGTCCAAAAAGGACCGAATTCTGTTTGACAGCTCAGCAGTTTTCATTCTGAGAGCCTCAGGAGAGAACCTAGAAAGAAGGGCAGCCTTCTCAGAGAGGAACTGCACTCCTGTACCTCAACAGTGATGAGCCTCATCTCCAAGCTGTTCTTTTATATGTTTCATTCTATTTTCTACCCAATAACTCCCTAACACAACTGAACCTGCCTCCCAGGTGAAGAAGACAGTTTCCTACACAGACTTGAAATATTTCTACTACAGAATTTAGAATTGATCTTGGTTTTTGGTAGCATTTTTCACCTTTATTAAGGCCTCTTTCTACTTTAAGTACTGGAATTTTTCCCCTCAATCCTATTTGACTTCCTTCTACTCAATTTTCTTTTGAAACTCAAAGAAACATTTTATAATGAAACATATTCAAAAGCCAATTAATAAGGTTGACTCTAGCCTGGATATATTCTCTCCAGTGCCTTCTTTGGCAGGCATGATCATTTTTGTGGTTCTTTGTACCATATTTTCCTTAGGGAACATGGAATAGATGCCAGTACCTTAAATTCTTAAAGATACTAACTCTTTAAGAAAGTCCCATTATGATTGTTTTTCCTTTATTTTCAGGACAGATATGAATGGTGTAACATGCATCTAGTAAGTAGCCAGTACTTCCTTGATCTGTCTTTTGAGTTCCTTTCCTTTTCCAAGCTGAGCAATTCCATCTCTCTCACTATGTACTCCTCTTAAAGACAGCTAAACACCATCACATTAGATGCAACAGAGAACAACACTAGATTACATTTCCCTCCTCAAGAGCAACTGAAGATTTGCTTTATGCAAATAGCATCTTGGGTCAGGACTAAATGGCAAATACATTGTTAGTCCAGACTCTAGAGTAGAGTCTGAAGCAGAGGAATGGCACACCTTCTCCTGATCCCTAAAGACTAAATGGCAATAGACTTTACTTGAGGTAATTTTACTCCATGGAAGCCCTCACAGCTCACTTCCAACACAACAGCACCTAGAGATGATTCACAAGCCAGCTTTGCCAAGTACACAACAAATCACATCCTCTTTTTTTTATACTTCTGAAATGAAACTAACAACCTTTGTGTAGAACACAAAAATTGTAATGGATACAACTTTTATAGAAAAGTATCAAATATCTCATTGAATTTAGCCATCTTCCATTAAGAGACATGAAAGATAGTGTTTCATTAGAGCAACCAAGAATAAATATAGCAGTTAAAGCAGCCAACTTTTTTTTTAAACTCGTGTGGTCTGCTTCTTAATCTAGAGAAGATAAAAAGTTAGAGGAAAGATTTTATATCACTTTTCCTTCCAACTTAAACTTTCATGATTTTGCCTTAATCATTCAATACTTAAGCACTTATCATGTTTAATATATTTTTCAATTTTGGAATTCTTAAGCTTTATGCTCCCGTATGTTTTCTCATTGGATCCTTGCAATAAACCCTGTGAGAAAACTTGGGCAAGCACTAATATGGACACTATTTAACACAAAAGGGAACGTAGAATCAAAATCCACCAGTGCTAAATTCAAATTCTAAAGCTTCTTTCTAGACTTTCAAACTATAACTTGTTTTTAGGTGTTTACTTCTCTTTCTAGCATATTGATCTTGCTGCCTGACCTTACGTTGGAGGCTGTTCTTAAGCTATCTAGTACTGACTTAATTATTCTTCTATGTGAAATTTTGCACATTCATTTGCCTTTAACTTTGAGGCAATCCTATTTTCCAAAGCTGGTAAAAACATCCACAATATACACTTCAAATTAAGAGCACCCAGAGGACCCAGAGTACAGTGAAAGTTGATGAGCTTTTAGAGAAACATGGGAAACTGGTAGTCATAAAAGTAGTGAGTATTAAGGAAGCATCTTTCTTGACCTATAGTATGGGGAAAAACCAGAAAAGGAAGGTGGTGTGTTTTCTCTCCATTGCAGTCATAAGATGTAATGCCTATTCTTTCTGTAGAGTAGAATGGAGAAGACTGATAAATACATTAACAATGTTTATCTACTCAGTAATCAAAGGAAGGGAAATTAAAATACCAATGAATTAATATTTGTACCTTTCAAACTGATGATCTTCAGAGAAAAGGACTATACCTAGTATCCCTCAGGCTGTGAAGAAAATGTATACAACTGAGAAACCACCTATTTATTGATATAGGTGGAAATTCTGGCAAGAAAACAAGTTCTACCTAATAATTTCATATAGTATATTTTTAATAAATAATTTCTGATTAATTATAGTACATTTCTACTTAGGCATTTAGTCATCTCAGAAATATTTGTTGATTGTATGTCCTTGGAAGGATGATGCATACTCAAACCATCAAATAAACATACATGGCAAAAAATAATTATTACACAGGCATGGTATGGATAATAGTGTTTTAGGTTTTTGGAAGAGAAAAAAAATCCACGAGGACGAGTGGCCAGAACAGGCTTCTCAGTCTGAGTGATACTTGCTATGTTTTGTACAAGGTACAAGGGTACAGAGAGCAATGAAGAGGGAATGTTAGGTGTAACACAGCTACTGGGGAAGGAATGTAGGGATATTTGAGATACAGTACACAGTTAATCTGACTGGATGGAGCATTCGAGTATGACAATGGATAGGAGATAAAGAACTTTCCTTCAAACTTATGCACTATTATTATCTTACCTCTAAAGTGTTGGTGATGACATTTTTAAAATCCATAATAAAAACATGAGCACCTAGATTCTTCTAGTTTACTTTATTTAAGTCAAGATCTTGAGTAGTTTCATAAGTGGTAACCTAATTCATTTTATTTTTAGTAATTGAATCTTATGTTGCAAATTAACTGAGTGCCTTTTCATTTCATCTATTTTTAAACTAAAAAAAATGTACATGGTAAGGATTGTAGTGAGGAGCTATTTGCATGGCCAGTTATTTTTAAAAGAGCCCAATGAATTCAAAGTGACTATTGCCACCGTATATCATTTATGTTTCTGCCTTGGACTTGATTGTATTTAAGTGCATTTCTTCTCTAAAGTATGTGCCTCAATACTTCCTTCAAATATACTTCAGATTATGCAATAAAAGTAAATCCAGTTGCCCAGCAGAATGAACCTTAGTGCCAGAGACAATACTAAGGCTCTTAGTGTGAGGGCATTTCTGCTCCCTGAAACAATGAGATATCAACAGCCATGCATTCTTCCCTGAAATGCAACAGTTGTAATTATTCATGAGAAGCTTTTTGTTTAAAATATTTAGCATTTTAAAATAAATATAGCTAAATTTGTATTTCTTTTGTTTTCTTATATTTTCTGAATCCTTCAAATGACATACCCCTAAAGAAAATAATGGCAGAAACTATATTGTGTAAAAAGTAAGTCTATTCTTTAAACTCCCAGGTACAGTACATTTTAAATTATCCAAAGACCCAATCCACTGTCATTTCTCATGAATTTCAAAAGCTTCCAGCTTGGTTACTAGCAGCTTTTATATAATCTCTACTCCTAGATCATTTCTTATTGTCTAAGGAAACAGTATTCTTCAAGACAAGAGTGATCTCCTCCACCTACAACCAAAGGCTTTTGACACCAGGATTTCTTATAATATCTTTCCTTCTTGGAAATTCTTTTTTTTTTCCTCTTTATTTTGGTAAGAAATATGCATTTTCAATTCAGAGGCTTCTCTACACAGCTGTATCCAATACTGATAGGATCTATTGTTTATAGATACTCAGCTCTTCAAGAAAATATGAAAACTTAATATAGTAGTTTCAACTTTGCGTAGTAATACATTTTATCTATAATCAACACTATGAAACTTCTGAATCGTCTTATATCTGTTGTATCTTATATTCATGGGCAACTATCATATACTCTGCATTGATATCAATGCCTCACTTATTTGCTTTATTTACTAAATTGCATGTTTGTATTGTTTATGAGGAGATCTGTCCATTTTTGTGACTTTTCTTGCCCTGTCTGCTTATAATTCTAGAGACAATAGATTCATTCTGTCATCTACCTTATAAAACTGCACCGGTAACTTATTGTTACTCAGTGACCTAATAAGATACCAATACTTTGTTTTATTTATGAATTTTCAATTTGGACAGTTTCAGTCAGGATGGCTCATCTGTGCTTTATATGACATCAGCTGGGCAGTTTAATTGAGTATATATTTTCAAATGGCTCATGCACATGTCTGGAAAGCTGGTATTGGCTATCAGCTGAGAGCTAGGCTGGAGGTCTTCATTCTTCTACAAATAAGCTTCTTGATGGGGTTATTAGAGCTTCCTTGCAACATAGATGCGATACTCTACAAGGAAAGTTATCTAACCCTGCATATATAACATGTAATGAGACGTAGAATAACTACAGTAGACCCTCTCATTGAGTAAAGGAAGAATTAAGGATGTACATTAAAGGCATTGGTTCATAGTATTTCTGAAACCTAACTAGGCACATGCTGTCAGTTCATTGATTAGTGCTCAGTCTTTTTCCCTGGAAATGATTCACAATGGCTCTTGGGTCTATACTATGAACCATCCTTTACTTTCTATCAAAAACACCCCATCTTTGCATCTAAGTAATTTAAGCTTTTGGGGATGTAGCAAATTAGGGGCCTCCTTTCATTCTGTCAAAAACACACCATCTTTGCAGCTAAGTAGTTTCTTAAGCTTTTTTGGACGTAGCAAATTTGGGGCCGCCTTTCATTCTGTACTATCTCTGTACTTTTCAGCCCATGTCAGCTAATTACTTTAAAAATTGGCAGTTTCTGGGGATCATACTATAATTCACTCCATTAGATAAAACCTACCAATGCAAATCTCCAACATAGACTCTTCTCTATTTGGGCCCCATTGAGGCTACTGTTGGGACACTTTTAATATTCTTAGAAACTTTATTACTTAAGTACAAGACACAAACTTAAAAATATTAGAAGCTGTATTAGGCATTCCTTTAAATGTTTCTGAGGTTGGGAAGAAAACAAAACAAAAAAACCACGTTATATAGTCCTGTCATGTAAACTTTTATCATCAGGCCATCCTAATCTAGTAGCACACTGGATTTGATGTTTGCTCTAGAGTCATTTCTGACTTCGAGAATCAATTTTTTGGTAGAGATCAGAAATGGGAAACATTTCTATACTAAGCCCTTAAACTCATAGTTCCTTTATATTTCCTCTAAATTGTGCTCAATAGCTCTACAGTTCCTTCAATTCTCGCCTCATAGTTTATCCTAGGCAGCTAGAAAAAGTCAGTCATCAATTCCTATGTTCTGTTCTGAAAATCTATCCGGTGAAATCTATGAGTTCATTAGGTCTCCTCTATATGTCCAAAGATGTCACAGGCAGTAGTGTTGACAAACATGTGCCCACTTCATAAAGGGGAACTTCTTATCTCTAGCCTCCATTGCAAAGGTTTTAGGTATTTGGCTTTTTTTTTTTAATGTTTATTTTTAAGAGTGAGAAAGACAGAGCATAAGCAGGGGAGGAGCAGAGAAAGAAGGATACACAGAGACCGAAGCAGGCTCCAGACTCAGCTGTCAACACAGAGCCTGACGCAGGACTCAAGTCCAAAAATTGTGAGATCATGACCTGAGCCGAAGTCAGACACTTAACCAAGTGAGCCACCAAGGTGCCCTTCACATGTTTTAGGTATTTGTTACAGTGGTACCCACTGTACCAGAACCAGTTCTGTTCCAGTTGCCTATTGCTTGTAAGAAACATTCTCAAAGCTTGACTTCAAACAACAGTGATTTTACTTTCTCTTATCATTCTGTGGCTCAGGAAATTGTACATGGCTCAGCTGACACTGAGCTGACAGCCAGATGATCTGGTGGGTACCTAAAGGCTTCACTCACATGGTTAGCACCAGAGTAAGGATGGTTGAAAGAATGGGCTAATCTGAGCCTCTCTCCCTCTCTTAAACATGAGTCTCCAGGCATGTTTAAGTATTCTCTTCATCAGGGTAGTTGGACTTCTTACTTGGGGGCTTAGAACTCTAAGATAGAGTGTTCTCACAAAAAATTAAGAAGCTATTTAAGGACTAGACCCAGCAACTGGCACAGTATCACTCTTTCTATACTCTCTTAGTGAAGCAGTTATAGAAACTGCCCAGATTCAAAGGTAGGGGACACAGACACTCCCATTTCTCAATCAGGACAGTATGAAAAAATCCATGGCTATCTTTAGTTTACCACAGAGAATGTGAAAATACCAATGTAATTTCTAACAAAGATTTTTCAAATAAGATTGGTCTAGTTTGTATAATAAGCCGTAAGCCTCCAAATTAAGGTGGCAGTCTGGGTCATACATTTGCATGTATTTTTAATGGAGAAGATTCAGAATATAATATGATCACTTAAGTGTTTTGCTTAAAGAATGACTTTTTTTGTTATTTGTTACCACTCTTAGGTGGTAACACTTGGAAATTTCTATTTTATTTGATTTTTGGACATTTGCCAAAAAATTATCTTTAACACACCTTTTGTTGTATCTTTCTCTTCATGACTTCCATTAAGTATAGGAAAACTTCCCCAATCTTCCTATTCTGAAGGTCCATATTCATTTTCTCTGATCATTTCATTTTTTACGCTTTCACCTCCTATTAGTTTCTGCCAAGGCTGACAAACTTCATATGCTATTCTTTGCTGCAAGCTAAGAGATCTTTCTGTCTCTTCCTGAAACTTTTGATCTGCTATCTCTTGCCTTGAAACCATCAAGCCTGCTGTTTTTATATCTTAATTGGTTTTCTTAATTTACCCATATTTATTCCCTAAAAGATGGCAGGATAAAATTTTCAATTTCCTTCAACTCTTACAGATTTCACAACATTTGCATTTATAGTATACTAAAAAAGGCATATTTCTTTTCATTTCTAGTATCTCCTAATAAGGCTGCATTAACTTTTACTCTGTTTCTCTCTTATATTTGAGCATGATAACTATATGGCCAAGAAAAAAAATGTACAGCAGAGAATCATATTTTTTTTTCCTTTTTAAAGAAAGGTTTGCCTGACCAAAGCTTTATTTTCAGATGTTATTAGTTCCTTTTTTGTCTTGAACCTTAGTTTATCAAATCTAGAAATTGTGTGGGATTCTTGACAAACCCTATTCCGGAAATATATTTGGACTAGGCAAACGCTTCGGAAGAAAATAAGACTATGACCTCCTCTGAACTCTGTCCTATTTGTAGAATAAAAGCAAAGAGCAGTACAGAAATGCAGAAACACTGATAGAAAACCTGTGAAGTAAACCTCAACTCAAAAAAACTTTTCTATAGATATGGAAAGCCCACTTTGTTATATTTTTTTCAAGTCTTCTATGAGTTACTTCATTGTAATCCAGTATAATGTTGTCAAGGACCAGAATAAACTGTTTTATGATTATTATATTCAGGCGGTGAGATTGGGACTAGAGAAAGGGGAAAAAAAGCTAAACTAACCCTAAAAAAAAGTCAAATTCCTTTTAAGGATTGTTCTCAATTGGACAGTAATGGGAATCAAAAGGAAAAGTCACTGTTTCACCAGACTATTTTATGTTATCTCTTTCCCTTCTCTCTCTCTCTCTCTCTCTCTCTCTCTCTCTCTCTCTCTCTCACACACACACACACACACACACACACACACACACACAGAATAAGGAATGGTTTTATCATTGTCATCAACATTAGAAATTCATTAAGGTATACAAAGGACACATTATTGGATACTGGTGATATGTTGTTGGCAGGATAGAAATTAAGAGACATGTGTTGAGCATTTGCTTAATGCTCAACCTGTGTTAGGCATGTGCATTTGTGTTACCTTCATTATAACATGGCAGTATCAGATATAGTTTGACAAATAAATAATATAGATTGCAAGTGAAAAAATATATAAAAAGTCAAAAGAACATTACCTTGCTGAGTACTTACTCATAAAATATAGATTTTATAAGAAACAAAGAAATGCATTTTACAAAATATCCAACTGAAGGGAATGACATTAGTTTGGACCACTCATAACCCTGCTGGAGATCAAAGGGTTTATCTCATCTTTTTTAAGTAAGACCAGGGCCAAGAGAGGTGCTTATTCACACTAAGCCACATAAGATATCCTTCTTCTGGGACCTAAAGAATACTTTCTTCTCTCCCAGGTGAGCTGCCAAGACAATGATCTTCAGAAGAAAATAATGTATTCCCCAAATAACTATTTGTCAGGAGATAGGAGACTGGTTGAGGTAACTACTTTGGGCCCTTGCTAGTGTCAGGCCTCTAAATCTTACCTTCATTTCTACCTACAAAAGTTACTTTTCTGCATAGTAATACTTCTCTTTTATTATATAATGTACCTAAATAGCCTTTTATTTTTACAGCTAACATTTTTGCTATAGCAAAAAATTTTAATATACTGCATTATAACACATGAGAGTTTAGAAAACTATGGCCCACAAGCCAAACCTGCTATTTGACAGAGCTCACAAGATAAGAATATTTTTTTACATTTTCAGATGGTTAAAAAATATGAAAAGAAGAATAATATTTCACAACAGTTGAGAATTATATGAAATTCAAATTTCAGAGCCCAGAAGTAAAGATTTTTGGTTTTCGTTTTGTCTTTTTTTAACAAGGCCATGCTCAGTTGTTTCACCTATGGTCCATGACTGCCTTTGCGTTACTGCCTAGAGCTGGGTAGTTGGGACTAAGCCATATGGTCCACAACACTTTAATTTGCATATTTACTATTTGACCCTTTACAGAAAAGTTTGCTAACCCTTATTTTTTGTTGTTGTTGCTTTTGATTTTATGCTTATTTATTTATTTATTTTGAGAGAGAGTGAGAAAGAGAGAGAGAGAGAGAGAGAGAGAGAGTGTGTGTGTGTGTGTGTGTGTGTGTGTGTGTGTGTGTGTGAGTAGGGGAGTAGGGGAGGGGAAGGAAGAGAGGGAGAGAGAGAATCCCAACAGGCTGCACTGTAAGTGCAGAGCCCAATGAAGGGCTCATGAGTTCATGACCCGAGCTGAAATCAAAAGTCAGACGCTTAATTGACTGAGCCACCCAGGTGTCCCAGTAAGCCTTATATTACATGTTCAAGTGATTCTTTCGGAACTGAAAATGTTCCTAAACTAATTTGCATTGTCTACCTTAGACAATGGAAGGTCTTGATGAATTCTTCACTGGACTTGGGGATACTCTCAGACATAGAACTAATCCTTGAACTTAGTGGGAGAGCCTCTGCTGACAGTGATTTTGGTATCTATACATTTGCCAATCAGACAGAAAAGGTGAAAAATTCATTTGGAATATAATGGAGACTGCTGTAAAGTTTCCTTTTGAATCTGTATATCGAAAGGGATCAATGAGGATTATAAATTCAGCGAGAGGAGACACTGTCAATAGTTTTGCAATAAATTTCCCAGAAACTTTGATGTTGGTGGAAAACAATAATATTTACTTCTAAAAACAAAACAAAACTAACACACAAAAAACCCTTTTATCTGCTGATTTCAAGGCATTCCTCTAGGAAGCTTTAAAACTCCCTTGTTTTGGGTAGCATGCTGTTATCCAATGAAATAAACAGGATGCTGTCTCTTATTTCAAAAGTGACTATATCCATTTCCATGGGTGTGCTGCCTCCTCAAATTGTTTCTAATTCATCAATCCTTGACCATTAGAATTCTCTTATTATTTCCTGTAGGACTGAGGTTCTAATCCTAATTTCCTAAATAATTTTCTTGTTGGAAAGATGTCCATGAGATGCCCAGACAGCAAATAGCCACCAAAGTCAATTTGGAATTTTCAACCAATATCATACCAAACAATTTTGAAGGGACACACTGCAAAGCAATCTTGAAAAGTAGCACTGCCAGGGATCCAGGTATTAAGGTGATATTTGTTAAGTACAGAAGAAATAGTACAATGAGTTCACATATTAACCACTTATGAAAGAACGTTGTGATGTTGTACTTCCAGCCTCCAAACAAATTCAAAAAAGTAAGCCAAATTATTCTAAGATAAATCAAATCACTACCATGAATTATTACAATGTAGAAATAATGAGGGGTAATAAAAATTAACTCATCATATTTCTATCTTATTTATCTTAAACTAGGTACATTATCTCTCAGTTCCATCAACTTACCCCACCATCTGTTCACTGGTTCCTATTATTTCTTCTGCCTGGAATCATTCACATTTTTCCCTTTCTATTATATCCAACATAATGGCTCTCAAACTATTGGGAACAGCTAAAGATTTGAAAAACCAGAACCAAGTGGTACATCAAAGGGGCACTTGTTTAGAACAGGTTCCGGGCACAGATCGGAAACTCAATAAAAATGATCTTAAATTAAAATTTTATAGTAAATAGAAATACAAGTAAGAAGACAAGTTTAGGCACAAGGAGAGATTGGGGATGTCCACAGAGTCAGTTCAGAAGCGTAATCAAGGAAGTTGAGGAGAAAACTACAGTCAAGACAAATGGACTTGAAATTTACATATCAAGAGCACAGATTCTCCCTATATAAATCCCCTATATGGGACTGCAAAATTCTAATTAATAAGTTTTGTTGAGATATGCCACATATTCCTGCTGAGGTACTTAATAAACACTCTATGTGTTTTTTTTTCCTAGTCGTCTTGACAACTTACTTTCTTCTGATAAGTCATAGGATTCTCTCACATTCCAGATGGCTGACAAACACTGGCAGGATAAAGGAAATGTTTTTCAGTTGTGTTAAAGAACATGGGCCTGTAGGAAGACTAACTCATCTAGAAAACTATTTTCCATTGGAACAATAAACTTAAAAAGAAATATTTCTCATAATTACTGTATTGAAAATTATACTTACTATTTAGTAGACCCTAAATACAGTGATCCAGAAATTAAACACTGTATCTGGGGGCACCTTGGTGGCTCAGTCCATTAAGTGTTCGACTTCGGCTCAGGTCATCATGATCTCACAGTTCGTGAGTTCAAGTCCTGTGCTGGACTCTGTGCTGACAGTTCAGAGCCTGGAGCCTGCTTCGGATTTTATGTCTCCCTCTCTCTCTGCCTGTTCCCTGCTCATGCTTTGTTTCTTTCTCTCTCACAAAAATAAATGAACATTAAAAAATAAATAAACACTATATTTGAAACTTCTGGCAAAAAAAATGGTGAAGCAAAGACACTTATGGTCTTTTCTCTAACATTTTTCTCAAATTAACTATAACAGAGATGCTATTTGAGAACCTCCCTTCTCATCAGATTATACTAACAGTGATTCCACATTCTGTGGAGCTTTCAGAGTCTGACTCTTACTTCTGTGACAGATAGACTGGGGGAGGTGCTGAAGGGGCAGCTATATTTTCAAGGATGCTTCTGACCTTGAATTATTCTTTTTTTTTTTTTCTATTTCTGGCTAGCACTGCATCTTCAAAATTTGAAACTGGGGCAACTACACTAATTTACAAAAACATACCAAAAGCCAAAATCCACTCACACAGAGCATCCATGAGATAGTAACTTTGTTTTTGGTCAAAAGCAATCATCTTGCTGGTTCTCACCCTCTTTCTTTTTTATTCCTCTCTCTGCTTTACTGATAAAACTGCCTGTTCTTAGCTCCTATTCCTAAAGGTACATATCAAAACACATTTGGACAAGAAAGAAATTGTCAAAAAAAGTAACATTATGTGCCTACTGTAAGATACTCTGAGCTTCTGGTTAAACCACATTACTAGAAAAAGTAAAGGAGAAAGAAAAAGAAAGTAAAAACATATAAGAAAACACTATGTCTAATAAACAAAGATATGGTCACCATCTCAAACCACAAACAATGAGCATTTATTTATATCACATCCTCTGAATGTGTCAAGGGATCTATGCTTCCATTGATTTTGAGAAAGATTCCGATTTCTCTGAAATTAAAATAGTACACTCTTTTAGTTTCTACAAATAACACTGTTCAGTATGATGGTCCCTCTTCGGTGAGCTGGAAGATAACTGAGTATTGCCTTAGAAGGAACTGAGATAGGTGAGATGATCCTACTAGGGTCACACAGCTGATAAGTAGCAGAACTAGAACTTAAACCATGTAAAATTGAGTATACATTCTTTCCACTTAAAAAGAAAATGAAAAATTGCATGTGAGTATCATCTTTTAGTTTCTACTTAGGTTATTAATGGCTGAGTTCTCACATATAAAAAACTGACTTTCGCCTGCCTAATGTGTAACTCCCTGGTTGTCTAACTCTTTAATGTTTAATTCTGCCTAAATCTTTAAAATGACGTTAAGAATCATGGTGGTGATGGGGTGCCTGGGTGGCTCTGTCAGTTAAGTGTATGACCCCTGATTTTGGCTCAGGTCATGATCTCGTGGTTCATGAGATCAAGCCCTGAATCAGGCTCTGCACTGACAGTACAGAGCTTGGTTGGGATTCTGTCTCTCCCTCTCTCTGCCCCTACCTGCTCCCTCTCTCTTCTTCTCTCAAAATAAATAAATAAACATTAAAAAAATGGTGGTGGTGATAAGAGGAGACGATAAGTAACAACTTAGTTCACATATTGTACTGAGATTGTAAAATCTTTTTGTTTAATACACAACTTAACAAGGTAGATACTACTATTGCCTTCTACTTTATAGATGAAAAAAGTAAACTTATAAAGATTACATATCTTTCCAGGATCATACAAGCACTAAATGGCAGAGCCACTTCCTGATCTCAAGTCAGCCTGACACCAAAGGTATCTTAACACCATGCTATTCCTCTACTTACAAGTAGACCATTATTCTGATGCAAATAACAGTTCATCCTATCTGTTCAAACTACCTAAAATTTATCTTGTCATCTAGTATCTCAAAGCCTTTACTAATTCCATAATGTTAGAAGAATTGAGAGCAAATTCCATAGTTTTACTTTGAAGATATTCCACAGCATGGGATGCCTGGGTGGTTCAGTCGGTTAAGTGTCTGACTCTTGGTTTTGGCTCAGGTCATGATTTCACAGTTTGTCAGTTCCAGCCCCATGTCAGGCTCTGTGTTGACAGCTCAGAACCTGGCGCCTGCTTCAAATTCTGTGTCTCTTGCTCTTTCTGCCCCTCCCCTACTCGTGCTCTGTCTCTGACTCTCAAAAATAAGTAACAAACGTCAAAAAAAGTTTTTTTAAGATATTCCACAACTTAAACTTGTGCTTTCTCTTACACTCTACTACCCTATTGTATATACCTTCTGATACAGTCATATGGCCCTTTAACTGTTTCCCCAGGCCACTGTGCACATTTTTAGCCTGGCTGCTTTTGCTTATATCTCATATTCTATCTGGGATATTTTCTTGGGTTTTCTTGTTTTAAAATACTACATAGTCTTAATAATCTAGCTTTATAATCCCCCCTTTCCAAGGATTTTCATTCCATCCTAGTATATCCCCCTGAAATCACAGCATTTAATACCTGTTACTTTTTTGTTCCACTGACCTCATAGAGCCTCAGGAATTATAAACATCTTATAGTGTTATTTAACTTTAAGAAATGTATAAAAATTCATTTCTCAATTATAACCTGATTGAGGGTGGGGACACTGTTTTATGAATCTAGTCTTCCCTGCAGCATCTAGCACTATGGTTTTTTGCCAGTGAATGCATTATAATGATTTGATGATTTAATTTTATGTATAGAATATATGAGTTAAGAATTTGAATGTAGGAAAAAAAATCTATAGTTCCAAATTTACATTTGTTAGAAAGTAAATATACCATTGCATTTGCTTAATTTCAGCAGCAAATGAATTTTGAAAAGAAAAATATGTTATTAAGATTTTGATTATGTTATATAATTATAATATTTGTAGCAGACAGCTTCTGGCATGGCTTGAAATAATCCCTTACTCTAGATATTCATGTCTGATGCAATTCTCCCCCTTTGAATATGGGCTAGATATGGTGTCTTGCTTCTAATGAATAGAACATGGTAAAAGTGATATGTCCCTTCTGTGATTCATTTGTATAAGAATGTGACTTTCATTTTGCTGGCAGACTTGCTCTCTTGCTGGTTTTGATGAAACAAGCTGTCATATTGTAGGGGCACACAGGGCAAGGAACTGAGGTTAGGCTCTAGCCAATTGCAAGGAATGAAATGAGGCCCTCAATCCAATACTCTGCAAAGAATTTAATCTTCCTAAAACCCAGGTTAGTGAGCTTAGAAGTGGGTCCTTCTTCAGGCAAGAACCCAGCCCTTGACTATAGTACTGTGAGAGACCCTGAAGCAGAGGATTCAGTTAATCTCTTCCGGCACTCTTGGCCCACAGTAACAGAAATGATATGTGTGTCTTGTTTTAAGTCATTCAGTTTCGAGATACTTTATTCATTAAATAATTTTATTTCATTCACATACATTTATATGGCGCAATTTCCATTAAATGTGTAACTAAAACTTTTAAATCTTGATTTTTTTGCAGTCCATATTCTCTGCCTGAGCAAGAGCATTATCAGTCATACATAACATATCTTGATTCTATGAGTAAAACTGAGAAGAGTTTATACCTGTTATATCTCATTTCAAAGTTACAACAATGCTGTGAGGTAGATTCATAAGGGGGGCAGATGTCTATATTATTGCCATTTTCAGAAGACACTGACACTAATAAAGGGTTAAGGTACATAGAAAAGGATCAACCGTATGTCTACTAGAGTGAAGTTGAAGGTGAAATTATATTTGAAGGTACTCACATCATATGAGCAATTGCCTCTTTCACAAATGTTTATGGTTTCTCCTGCTCGTTAATGGAAAAATATACAAAAAGAAAATGGACTATAATTTTGTGTGTGCGCATGTGTATAGTTAAAACAATATCATCATTATTTTATTTGAGAATATTGCATTCCCCCTAAGTGTAAGCATCCAGCTTTCTACTTTCCAGGGAGCTAAAAGAATCAAACTATATACAGCATACTAGGCTGGGCGAATTTGAGATTCCCACAAATGATTTGTTCTCCTGAGACTAACACAGCATTGTTGCAGATAAAGGCTGAAATATCTGCCCTCTCCCTGGGTGACTGTAAAATCAGAGGAGTGCCAAGGAAGTTTTCCCCAGCATTTGCTTTCACACCTTTTGGTGCCACTGAGCAAATATTTAACACAGAGAAAAATAACAGCAATTTGTCCCAACTAGTAAGAAACTCAACATGTGATGCCAAGTTATACTAGCTTTCTGGAGACTAAATATGCTCAGTTAACAATGTGTATGTACATGTGTGTGTATTTTTTTACACACTTAAATCAACAAAGAGCATAACCTCAATTTAGGTATTTATGAAAAATGCCAGAAAAAAGTATTAAAACTGAAAGAAATATTAAATGCAGCATATATGCATAGGTATATGTGTGTGTGTGTGTGTGTGCGCGCGCGCACACACACACACACACACACACACACATACCTATGTATATACATACACCCAATTTGTTTTTTAATCAATAGTTTATTTATTAATCCTGACATTATTCCCGGGGCTAATTATGGTCAAGAAATGAGAAAGCTCTCTAGAACCCTCAAGGACTCCTTAAGTACTAAATAATGAGGGGTCAGTATTAGTGCGGAGCTGGCTGTGTGAGATATGAGCAGACATGATGTGATTCTTTGTCTTACATTAAAGGGCTCAAACCCACGATTACTATTCCTTTTCAGTATTACTCCTTACTCTTTGTCCTGGAAAAACTGTTTTTAAACACAAACCACCTAATCACCCCCCCCAACCCCAAATTATATGTTTATTTCAGATTTTGTGCTTTACTTCTTTGTCTTTTCTCATGTTCTTTAAGGGCAGGACCTATAACATCTGTGTTTTCTACACTGGATCATGTCTTAAACTATTCATTCAGCAATTATTTTATACTTATCTCCAGTACTCAGAGAGCTTTCAGGAGGACACTGGAGTCAAGCTTGGGAGGGTGGTTTCACCAGTGCTTAAAACAGAAACCACTATGCTGAGAATTTTCTAGTTTATACCCTACTCAAAAAATTGTTAAAATAATTAAATTCTGGATTGTACCTCAGGTTCTTAATTATTATCTGAATTATGATAATCCCTGAAGCTTTTCCTTCATTTTATGGAAGAAACAGTTCTTTCAAATGATCAATTTTTGTAGATTGTTTCATATTTTGTTGCTCTGTGCAACTCTTTGGAATAATTTCTTTTGGAAATTCTATCTGATGAACAATTATTTCCAATTTATTTTGTTATTAATGATCAATGTATTAGTTAGGGGAATCTAGCTACTATACAAACAAATCCTCACATATGCTAACTTAACAAATAAAAGATTAATCTCTAAGTTAAGGGGACTGAGGTAGGAGTTCCTTGTCTGCAAGCAGCTCTCTTCTGGGCTGTAATTCAGAGACCCAGGATTCTTGAACCTCTTGGTTCCACGTTCCCCTATGACTTGTAAGTCCTGTACTAAATGCGAGTAAGTGGTTGATGTGAGAGATAGGTAAGAAGGCATATCTCCATTCCACTCCTAGCCACATGGTTACCCCTGGATGCAAGGAGGCTGTGAAATATCTTCAGCTGAGCATCTGCCTCCTGCCACAACTCATTAGGGAAAGAAAAATATGGAGTGGGAAATATTAATATTCGAAAGTTATCTAGCTCTCTCTGCTATTCCCTATCACAAATGATTAAAGCTCATAACTTCTGCTTTTTCTAAACCTTTAAAATTTGTCCTACAAAGACTAGTACTCAATTGTACACTTCCTTATATTGAATTTCACTTATTTTATTATTATTATTATTATTATTATTATTATTATTATTATTGGTTTGGTTGTTTCTGTAGTAAATTAAAAGCAGCTATAGGGCAGGAACCATGATTTACTCAAGATATCTCTGATAGTCTTGGGCTTGGTGAACTCTATCTAATCCTTAATACTCACACCATATACCTAGGCTTCAATGGCAAATGGCAACTCTGAATATATTATGGCTAACAATTTATTCTATTTATTCTAACTAGAGAATTCTACTCTCTTCAAAACCCTTGAGTAGTCTTCAGGTATTCTGGCTAATGATTCCATGGTTCCTAGAATTCTAAGACCAAAGTTGCCATAAGCATCTGTTCAAAGTTTCAAAAGTATATGAATGGCACAAAAAAGTCTTTTTGCTTGTAGTAGTTGTGGTTTTGTTTTGTCTTCTAATGCAATACCTGCATAAGTAAAACAAAGGGAAATTTTTGAATTATGATAATACTGTTACTAACAAACAGACTTTGCATTTGTATAGTGTTTGCAGGGTGTCTTTACTTTTCAAAGCACTTCCATGATGTTTATTATATTTATTTTGGAAAACTATCTGGTGATATGGGAAGATGCATACTCTTATATCCAATATAGCAGGAAGACATTTTACCCCAGTGTGGACAAATTAGTTTCTCATACTAATATAAATTAGTGATGACACTAATACTACAATGGATGTTTTGGGGTTCACAAACCACTGGTTTTTCACAAAATGCAACAAACTGTAAGCTCTTTGACAGTAGGGAAGTATGTGTTTCAATTTTCATTACCTATTTGTACTGTGGAATGTTTTAATTAAAGAACCTGTGTGTATGGAGACAGTGGTGTTAATTATTACTGTTTAGTAGGTCTACCACCCATTTGACTTTTTACCTTTTCTCCTCATGGACACCCACTGAAAACATCTCCTCTTGTATTACTTTAGCATTATCTCTCAACCGACCATTTCTGCAGATCCAAGACATGAATAACAATACCATGAATATATCCAATGTTATCTATAACCCAGAATTTTCTTGCTGCACTATCATGGTCTATAGGTTTTTCTTCTTCACCTGAATGTCAAGATCAGGGATGTGTCCTAAATATTTTAGTACCCTTTAGAACCTTATTATAAAAGTATGATCCAAGCTGGGAAGTTTTCTCTCTTCTCATATTGCAATGATTTTTTGCTTAATGAGTACCATGTGTTTACTCTTCCTTTGTGAAGTAAGACTTATCTTTAATGTTCTAAATTTAAATTGAGTTTCAAGAGAGCCTCGGCTTATTAATTAGTCTTCTAGGATTCAGTGGTCAAGGTTGTATTCCCTCAAGCCAATCCTTTCACCATTTTAGAAGCAGAAGTTGTATTCTCCTCTCAGCCTTCATTTTCCAGACTAAGAGTCCCCAACTCTTTAGACTGTTCCTCTGAGGATATGCTACACACATAAATCAGGTTTCCAAGGAAGCTAAAAGAGGTAATTATTATTTGCATTTTGGGCATTTAAAAACTCAAAGCTCAGAGGTGAGGATACTTAATTCTAGCTACTTCACCAGATTATAAATTTCTCCTGGGAACACAGCTCCTTCTGTTTGTTTTATCTACATCTTTACTCCTTAAGATTCTGGTGATACAACCATACAAATAACCCTGAGTCTAGGGCTCTTAATAAAAAATACATTAGGACCCATCAATGTACTAATCCCAATTCTGGTTTCTAGGTCCTTCTCAGCCAAGAAAAGTAGACTTGTACTATTACCTAGGGGATTATTTTACCAAAAGAAGGAGACTTTTTAGAACACTGAGGTGACAAATTCCCTTTTATCTTCTACATTCCAAAGAGTATTTCCATCTAAATTACATGGATCTATGCCCACCTGTCTTAGGTGAATAGGTACAATCCAGGTATATTGAGAATAATCATCTTCTCCAATCTGAATGGTTTCCTATGGTTTAGTTGTTACCAAAGGACAAAGCAGAAGTGCTTTCCAAGGTCTTTTTGAGTTTAAACCAAATTTAAACCTTTTTTTTTTCTTCTTTGGCCTCAAAGTTACATTTTAATTACAGTGCAATAATTTGAGGAAGACTGGTAATAGGGAAAACTTTTAGACCTTTTGTTCTTTAGTGCAGTCAAGGGAAACCTCATTAGAGAGGATTTTCTTAGTTAGCAGGGCTTCGAGGTTAATGAGCTGTGAGTGATAATATATAGTAGTAATCCCTCCTGGCAGTAACAGGTTGTATTTTATACATTCCTTAATCTCAATAGGAAAGGAGGTGATGGGAGAGGGTGAGAAGGAAACCAATTTAAGGAGCCTAGGGATGTTCCAAAAATCCCACTCCTGGTATGAATCATAATTGAAAACTTCACATATTTAAACCTGAGAAGCTGAAGGATGAGTGGGTAAAAACATTTGTCCATAAATGATTTTAGTGACAAAATGGTGACCTGTTTTGATTCCAAAGCTGGATTGAATGAGGTTCTCCAAATCTAACATCACCAAGGCTAATTTCCTTTTGATGTCACAAGAGCCAGCAAAATTTAGAGTCATAAATCCTGGATCAATTTGATAGAGATGACAGACAGTAGGAGGGTGAAAGTAGATGAAGGTGGTGTTAATAAGGAGATGTCCTGAGTTGAATGCAATTTTGGGGTACAATTTATATGACTTAATTACATAATGGGGTAGCTTTGAAAGTGACTGAGATTCCTCATCAGATGACCTTATTTTCAGAGCCAGTACAGCGGTCCTTAAGAACCTTTTTTGTTCATCCCACTTGGCACTTTGTTGTTGAGAATCCTCTAGAAATCAACTCGGTTCATGCCTTAAGTTTAAAGAGACAGAACTGCCTTTTTGAGCAAGTTTCAGAATTCACCTGGCTGAGCCACAGTGTCATCTTATTTGTGTGACATTAGATACCTTTGTGTAAAGAAAGGAAAGAAAAGAAGGAGGTATGAAGTTCGCTTTCTACTCCTTTGCTAGTTTTGCCTTTATAGGATTGCATTTTAGAACTGCCATAAATTATTTATACTTTTAATGAAATAAAGTTCAGAATCCTTGTCCTGACATTCAAGGTGATACATAATTTGATGTTATCTAACTATTCTATTTTATTTCCCATTTCTTTCCTCCACAAATTCTGTTAGAAACCAGCTGGAATAGAGGTGCCTGGGTGGTTTAGTTAGTTAAGTGTCCACCTCTTGATTTCGGCTCAAGTCATGGTCTTAAGGTCATGAGATTGAGCCCCTCATCAGGCTGTGTGTTGACATGTGGAGCCTGCTTAGGATTCTCTCTTTCCCCTATCTCTTTGCCCCTCCCCCACTCACGTGTGTGTGTGTGTGTGTGTGTGTGTGTGTGTGTGTGCGCGCGCGCGCACGCGCACGCGCGCGCACACATACACATGCCTACGACCATACTCTCTCTCAAAATAAATAAATGAACATTTTTAAAAATAAGAAGAACAACCTGGAATATTGATTTTCTCCCAAACATGCAAAACACTTTTGTACCTTCACTCATTAGGTTACTGTTGTCGGGAATGTTCTCCTTCACTTCTAGTTATCTGCCTCCTATTCTTTAGGATCTAGCTTAAAAAACAATCAATCAAATAAACAAATACACTTACATTCTTCATGAAAGCTTCCTTGTATTTCTCTTTAGAGAAAAGAGAAAAAATTATCCCTTCATTATCTCATGAAGTACCATTTTTTATGGCTATATGCAAAAATGTTTTGAAAAAAATTGACAGTACTTTATAATTCAAGGCTCTTCTCAACTTATTGGCATTGTAGTTCCTTTTTCATAAAATAAATGGTATTTTAACACTGAAAACATAAAAATGATCATTTCAGAACAAAATACAATCTTATGAATCCAATATATTTGATTTGATTTGATTTGATTTGATTTGATTTGATTTGATTTTAGAGAGAGAGAGAGTAGGGGAGGAGTAGGAGGGGGAGAGAGAGAATCTCAAGCAGGCTCCACACCTAGCATGGCTACATCTCACAACCATGAGATCATGAGCTGAAATCAAAAGTCAGACGCTTAACTGACTGAGCCACACAGGTACCCCAAAATCCAAAGTGTTTCATATCATGAAAAAGCAAACATTTTCCTTCCTTCCTTCCTTCCTCCTTTCCTTCCTTCTATATTGTTACATTTTTATTTTTTAGATTTTTACCATGAATGCATGAAGATTTACTCTCCAGTGCCTTGCAGCATTCTTGAACATGTTTCTTCAAGAAGAAACTTTATCAAGCTGAAAAATTACTGAGAACATTCATCAGTGTTTCTCTCCCTTGGCATGTCTTGGAGAAACCCTGACAAATGCTTCCTCAAATATTTGAAGCCCTTTGATAAGGCTTCCATTTGACAGAAAATCCATCCCTTCCCCCTTTTTTTTTGGTTTATTTCTAAGAATATGATAAGACAAAAAACATTTTCTTTTTCCAGCTCATGGCTGGGCACCAGAAGACACCAAGAACACTCTAGATTGAAATACATGCCTACTTTGTTTTACTTAGGGAGACCAGAGAGTGTCAGGGTACATCAGGGCCCTTTAGCCCTGTGCTCCAGCTCCTCTTATTCAAGTCTCTGGGATGCAGGGCTAAGCCTGAATATCCTATGCTTCTTTATCTTTGTAAGACCTAAATTTCAAAATCAGTTGCTGGTCTTCTACCATCTTACTTGAAATGTCTTTCAAACCACACAAACCCTTCTGTATAACACACAATAGTTTATATTAACTCTGAGTTCTTACCTGTTTTTCCATGTTGATTTGGGACTTTTGGGGATTTCTAAGGCACTGAAGACACATATGTAAGTGACTACTTCAGCAGGAATTAGATTGATATTACTTAGTCTTTTAATTTTACAATGTCTCTTCTTTGTTCTCAATAGTTCCTGGGTCAAGATTCAATTGACAAAATAAGCATTATTGATTGTTCCTTTGACAGGAAAATTATAGATCAATAAAAAGTATATATAAACCATTTTTCTATGGTTTTTAATGGGATACAGTTTTTAAGATAAACATCTGGGTGATTAGGGCAATTTCTTTTTCCTCACAATCATAATTTTAAGCTTTTTGGTGTTCAAGAATAAAATTTCAGGTTTAGTATGCTTAAATTAATGATATATTCTATACAAATCTTATATTTTTGACTTCGAAGTTTAAGTCTTTAAAAGAAGGACATTTTGACAATGGGATGGAATTTTGCTACCATTTTAGACATGTCCTTAAAGAATTGCTATTTCTTCAACCACTCTTGGATAAAGTAGTTATCTAGCATTTTGTAAGAAAAAATTTAAAAATAGGTTCCAAAACTGAGGGTTAGTGGAAGGGTTGTGGGAGGGGAGGTGGGCTAAATGGGTAAGGGGCACTAAGGAATCTACTCCTGAAATCACTGTTGCACTATATGCTAATTTGGATGTAAATTTTTAAAAAATAAAAAAATAAATTAAAAAAATAGGTTCCAGAATATTTCCTAGCAGTTAATGTTAATATGATCTTTCTCCTTCAATAGATCAATGGTAGAATATTTTGGGATGCCTGGGTGGCTCAGTTGGTCATGATCTCACAGTTCGTGAGTTCAAGTCCCGCATTGGGCTTTGAGCTGATAGCTCAGAGCCTGGAGCCTACTTCAGATTCTATGTCTCCCTCCCTATGCCTCTCTCCTGCTCATTCTCTCTCTCTCTCTCTCTCTCTCTCTCTCTCTCTCTCTCTCAAAAATAATAAACACCAAAACTTTTTTTAAAAAATGGTAGAATATTTTACTGGGAACTCTACATTGCTGAGCACACTGAGAGGGACTATGCTGGACGCCATACTTCACCAGAGCTCGTGAAGCTGGCAAGTACAAAATAGAAGAAATAGAGAGATGAATGTATCTACCACCTGATCCTAGAAACTGTGTATGTTCTACCTATAATCAATCCGTCTCTTCAGATTCCTACATCTGCTGCCATGCCTTTCATCATAAATAAAATCTTATAGATATTCCATACACAATATAATTTTTCCTTCTATTCTTTGACTAAGTTTGAACACTGATCTTGATGTTCACTTTAACCTGAAGTATAAAAACAAATATGTTTGGAAAAAGGAAGGATGCAAAGGGTGAGCCCATTGTGCTATTACTTCTGGGACAAATGCTTCCCGTTCATCCTAAGCCTTGTTTTCCCCTCCATTGGCAATAAAACTGCTACCAGAGTTAGTTTCCTTGGAGACAGAGGAAATGAACCTATAGCATTTCCTGGAATTAATCCATTCCCAAATGTTGTTGCATTTATTTTACCTAAATTACCAGCATTAACTATTAATCTGTTCTCAAATTCCACTTGGATTTATGTCACCAAGTTTTCTGTATTAATTCTAAATTTATTTTATTTTTTTTATTTTTGAAAATACTGAAAATACTATAAATAATGAATTATTAATATACAAATTACTTGAGTCCTCTTTGATTAAATCCTCTTACTTACTGTCTATCTACTCTGTTCTAAATCACCTGCCAGGTACTATGGGGAAGTAAAAAGAAAAAAAGTGTTAAGTGTAATGATTATTCCTAAGGAAACAGATGTGGTCATGGGTCTAAGTTTTAGAGAGGATTTCTCCTTCCCATACTCTACTCATACTAACCCATAATCAATTTCTTTCATCCTGTTCTCCAGAATATATTTTTATTTCTATTACTTCTCTACAATTCTACCACTACTGTGCTCATTCAAACCACTAACATTCTCTGCCAGGACAAAAGAAATAGCCTTCTGAATGTCCCACTTTCTCCCATACCTGCCTTCCCTCCCCTACAGTGTATTTGTCCCAAAACACCAGTTATCTTAAAATTTTCAAGTTAGATCATGGTCCCCCACTGCCTTCAACTTTCCAATTATTTGTTTGTTTGTTTGTTTGTTTGTTTTAAAGTTTACTTGTTTATTTGGAGAGAGACAGAGAGAGCGTGAGGGGGCAAGGAGAAAGGGAGAATCCCAAGCAGGCTCTGCACTGACAGCACAGAGTCCAACTCAGGACTCAAACTCATGAAACTGTGAGATCATGTCCTGAGCCAAAGTCAAAAGTTGGACGCTCAACCAACTGAGCCACGCAGGCCCCTCCAATAATTTAAATTAAAATCCAAACTCCATTCTCTGGCCCCATGCTTTTCCCCCTGACCTCATATCCTATAAAACTGCCACTCAGCAGGAACAATGTCACTTGGGAGCAGGTCAAAATCTCTGGGATGGGACCCAGGAATTGGTATAATAACAAACCTTCCACGTGATTCTGATGCATGAGGGTTCATTGTCCCAAAGCCCTGTTTCCCTTAGGTTTGATCCAACCCTACAGGATTTCTTTCTGCTTTTTGAACCATTGAATTCAATGTTGTTGTCAGGATCTTTAATCCTCTATTTGGAATGTACCTACCCCTGATCTTTGCATGGCTTTCTCCTTGTCAATCAAGTTCCTACTAAATACTATGCCTTTGAAATGTTCCCCTGACTACCCTATCTAATGCTGTCCTCCTTATTCCTTTCTTCTACATTAGGTTCTCCTTTTATTTTCTTCTTTTTTTAAGTTTTTACTTAAATTCCTATCAGTTAACATACAGTGTAATACTAGTTTCAGGTGTGCAATACAGTGATTCAACACGTACATACAACACATGGTGCTCATCACAGCAAGTGCCCGCCTTAATCTCCATCCCCCTCACCATACAACCCTCTGCTAACCATCAGTTTGTTTTCTATAGTTAAGTCTGTTTCTTGGTTTGCCTCTCTCTCTTTTTCTCACCCCAAAATATGGAACACTTCAGGAATTTGTATGGCATACTTGTTTAGGAGCCATGCTAATCTTCTTTGTATCGTTCCAAATTTAGTATATGTACTGCCAAAGTGAGCACAGTTCTTGTTTTCTTAACGGTGCTTATTACTACTTGAACTTGTTTCTATGTTTATGTATCAATCATGATATTAGACTGGAACCGAGGTCCTAAGACAATAAACAACATATTGTAAAGTGGGGTGCAAGGCTATATACAGCACTTGTAAAAGAAGGTTAGACAAAATTAGTTTGTACCCTGTGAGATTATTCAGCTCCAGTGTATAAGATAAGTTTGAGAGGCCTAGAAAAGGACTGTGTAATAGAAAGTTTGAGTGTGGAAGTGGCTGATACGTTCTGGGTCTCACTCCTTTTATTAGATAAGGACAGTCATGTTTTTCTTAGCCTCTGAAATAACAGCCGAGTACCCCACAGAATCTTCTTTGAGAGTTACTATGTGCCCCTTGCAGTGTGTGGGACGTTGGATTTATGTCTGAGAGAATCTCAAGTGTGAGAGACAGGCTGGTTATCTATTCTGACAGTGAAGTGAAAGAAAGGAAAGGTGGTTGGCTGCCTTGGGCAATTTGTATTCCTAAACTTCGATGAGGAGGAAAGGATGCATGATGAGCACTTCCTTTAGGCCACATGACGTTCCCTTAAGTCCCACCCAAAAGTTCTATGAGAAAAGTCAAAAGAACTTAGCAGAAAGGAGCAAAAGGTCACAGGCTAAAGAAGATGCTTTCAACAACCAGATGCAAGAGAATTTATCAACCACATAAAGGAAAAAACAGGCCTCCTAAGAGTCCACTTGAACAAGAGTGAATTTTACGAACCTGACTGGTCAAGATAGAGTGAAACTATGTCACATTATTCGTCAGATAAGGACTCCACTCACCATTCTGCTCCACCTTTCCTAGCTCTGACCCTGGAAGGATCAGCATAGGTCAAAGTTAACAAACTGGGCAAAGAATAAGCTATCCACTAGCCAAGGTCATGCAGACACCAGCTGCAGTGCAGATGCCTCGCCTCTTCCATTGTGAAGGACTTGGCCTATAGCCTTCTGTACTAGTAAAGACGAATGACCATAATACTGAATAAAATGTAAAGCTTTGATTTTTACTATATTTGGACTTACTAATTATCTATTAGGTTTTTAAAATATATATGTGTATACACACATGTATATAATCATGTCATCTTCAAAAAGGTATCATTTTACCTCTTTCTTTCTGATTTGCATGTTTTTTTGTTTTTGTTTTTTTGTTTTTTTTTTTTTTTTTGTCTAATTGTTCTAGCTAGGACATCCAGTACTATGTTGCATAAAAGTGGCAACAGTGGCCTCTTTGTCTTGTCCTGAACTTAGAGAAAAGCCTTGTAACGTTGCATCACTGAGTCTGATGTTAGCTGTGGGTTTGTCATAAATGATCGTTATATGTTGAAGTAAAATCCTCCTATATGATATTTGTTGAGAGTTTTTATCATGAAAAGATGTTGATTTTTTCCAGTGCCTCTTCTGCATCTATTGAGATGATCATATAGTTTTTATCTTTCATTCTATTAATGTGGTATATCACATCTATTGATTTGTGCATATTGAACCAGCCTTGCCACTCAGGTACAAATCCCATTTGATCATAGTGTGTGACCCTTGTAATGTGCTCTTGAATTAAGTTTGCTAGTATTTTGTCGAGGATAATGTACTCTTGAATTTAGTTTGCTAGTATCTGTGTTCATTGGGGATATTGGCCTGTAATTTCATTTTCTTGTAGTGTCCTTGTCTGACTCCTGGATATATATATCTGAAGGAAACAATATTAGTGTCTCAAAAATATATTTGTACTCTCATGCCTATTGTAGCATTATTCACAATATCCAAGGTACAGAAGTATCCTAAATGTCCTCCCGTGGTTAAATGGATTAAAAAATGTGAGATACACCCTCCCCACACACACACAGAAGAATGTTATTCAGCAATAAAAAAAGAAGGAAATCCTGCCCTTTGCAACAACATGGATGAAACTGAGGGAATTTTGATAAGTTAAATAAGCCAGATAGAAAGAGGCAAATACAGCACGGCATCACTTCTATGAAAATTTTAAAAACATATAATAGTAAAGCTCATTTCATAGAACCAGAGAATAGAATGGTGGTTCCCAGCAGCTGTGGGGAGGGGAAAAGGGAGATATAGGCCAAAGGGTATACAGTTTCAGTTATATGATGAATAAGTTCTAAGGCTCTGATGTACAGCATGATGGCTATAATACAGTATTTTATATGTGAAATTTGCTGTGAGTAGACCACATTCTGACCACACACACATAAAAAGAGTTAATTATGTAAGATGATGGATGTTCTAATCATCTTTATCTTGGTATCATTCCACAATGTATATGCATATCAAATCACCATGTTGTACACTTTAAACACATACAATTACATTTGTCAATTATTCCTCAATAAAGCTGGGAAAAAACTAAATAAAAATTATCTACATGGGGGCCTTTTATTATGTGGAAATCACCCAAAATCATGGAAATTTACTTACATTTTGTTCAAGGGTAGGAGACTATATTTAAAGGGACATAGAGAAATACAGTCAATATGCTTTCCAATTACATTTTATGAGAGTAGAACTTGTTCAAAATACAGGCTGTACTTACTTTCTGCTGAGCCATATCACCAAGAAACAGGGATCTCATCTATTATTGTTCACTAAGGTATTAGCACAAGATCATGTCTGGTATTAAGGAGTACTTAATACATATTAGTGAATGAATGAAAAAAATGAAAGAACAAATGCAAAAAAAAAAAGGAATACAACTGGTAGACTGGAGGTTAAATTATGACTCTGCCATTATGTAACTATGTCATAATTAGTAAGCCTTAGTTAATTTCCTAGTAGAAATTAAAGAACCTACCTCTCAGGTGATTATAGGAATGAAATAAAATAAAATAATGCATATAAAATGTTTAGTTCAGTATCTGACCCATAATTATTATTATGATTATAATGCTTTAGGTAATAAGAAATCTACATGTATAATATTGTGTTAAAAAATAACATCAGGGGCACCTGGGTGGCGCAGTCGGTTAAGCGTCCGACTTCAGCCAGGTCACGATCTCGCGGTCCGTGGGTTCGAGCCCCGCGTCAGGCTCTGGGCTGATGGCTCAGAGGCTGGAGCCTGTTTCCATTTCTGTGTCTCCCTCTCTCTCTGCCCCTCACCCGTTCATGCTCTGTCTCTCTCTGTCCCAAAAATAAATAAACGTTGAAAAAAAAATTTTTTAAATAAAATCAGTAAATATCTTAAGGATTAAAGTGATTAGGTTCAAGTTCTGAGCATTTCAAAGTAGACAGAATTTGTAGAGTTGGAGCAGAGAACAGAAGAGGGAGGCATAGAGTGTGAGGAGGGAGACATGAGAAACATTCCAGGTGTCTAGGAACTGCTGAGTCTATAACAGAGTTCACACTTTTATCATCTCACAACTAATTAATTCATCAGCCTCTACCATTTTCTTTTCCCTAAAATATTGCTTCAATAATGGGACTCCCATAACAACAAAATTAACAACAAAAAAAGAAGAACAAAACAAACAAATGCCAATCAAAAATGCCCCACAGAAACTCTGTCTGCCCAGAAGGAAATCACAAGTCCTCATGTTGGTGTTCTAGATCCATTGCTATACGCAAAACGTCCAACTTCAAGTCTTACTATTCTTCACCAAGAACGTTCTTTGAGCCATATTCATCTCTTTACTGCCCCATGAATGTATAACAAACATTGATCACTGAAGTGTCTGTTCATTTTGTATTCTCTTCAGGGAAAGTGCTTCTCCCCTCTGAGCCTGTTCAAGTTGCCTCCTTCATCAGAGTTCAGCTCAAGTCATCCCTCCAGGGTTCACTCTCTTCTCCCTCTGAAAAGCCATTCCTCTAATTGGTTATAATGCTCTTTTGTCCATTTATCACATGCACTGGGACACCCTGTTCATTGTGCTCTCACATAATCATTTCATTCCTGTAATTTAGTTATGCACAGCTTATTTTTTTATATATTTATCTTATATCTACTACTAAGAATAATATAAATGCTTTGAGGATAGAGGCAATATCATTTACTTCTGTGTATCCTGCTCACTGACTAATACTATATTGTGCACATTATCTGTTTTATAGAATTCTGCTGTGATGTGGATGCTGTGCATCCTGATGGCTTAGAGTAGTGCCAGTGTTAAAGTTGTCACTATATCTTATCAAGGAAACTGATATAGCCCAGGCCTCCCCCTGAAACTCTGGATCACCTTGAGGAAAACCAAAAGAGAATATATGTTCCGCAATAACCCCAGCCATAGCCAACAGCATCAATTTAAACTTCTGACTTATCCTCAGTCAGTATTGAGAATATCTATTTCTGCCTAATTGAAAAGGAGTTGGGTACTACTTGAAATTTTCTTTATAAGTTAATTGGCTTGTAAGTATGAAGAAAAAATGGGAGTTGGATGAACACAAAAAAATTTATATTGGTCACATAATCCCAAATAGGCTCTCAGATAGACAAGGATGGGTAAGGAGGGGTTCAGGTCATTTGTATCACTTAGGATGAATTCTTTAAATATCTCTGATAGAACCAGTTGAAATAAATTTGGAAATAAAGTATAATATTACCACAGAGTCATATTGTTGGTGACAGGAGAGCTAAAAAAATAAAGAAAAAATAACTGGCTGGTAATATTTTAAAGGGTAACCAATGCTCACCAGCAGCTGCAGTAAGACATTAAGTAATAGAGCACAGTAATGTTAACTGCTCTCCTGGTAAGAGTGGTAAATGAAATAAACCCCAGCATCCAGGGTATCATTAATCTATAGTGAATAATGGCAGTGGTAGTGTAAGGAGATTAAAAAGGGCATTGTAAACATTTGTGGCTGTATAATATACAAATTAAAAATGTGAGAACGCTTGCAGCTGCATAATCTACAAATTAAAAAGTGTAATAGCATGGCATTAATTACTGGCTGATCAATTCCCCCATAATTGCTGGCATGTAGATGAACAATTATAGGTCCAAAATGTTATTTGAGAAAGAGACATTGACCTTGGAACTGTAAGGAATGATACTCTGTTATAAGGTAATACAGGATCCTATCAAACTCAGTTCCAATATTTGTAGCAGCCGCCAGCTCAGTGCAGGGCTGTAATCACCACACTATTTCTTTCGATTATGGTGCCAGAGGGGTTACACATTGTTTTCTCTTTTTGAACAGAAACACCCAGTGACCTTCAGCCTTCTGAAAATGGGACCATCAGGCCTCATTTCCAAGTTCAAACAGTTTTAATAAAAATGAAATAGCAGGAGATAATGTACTTTACCCTTCTAGGCCAAAAGAACAGTTTAGAAAGTTGGAAAGACAAACTTGGTTCAGATGTGAACATTCCAACTGGGATTGTGGCTGTAGACGCAAATGTTTCCAGACCAACCATATTCATGTTGACAGTTGATAGTCAAATAACCAGAGACTCAAATATTTGATTGATAATGGAAATCAGAACACTTACTTCTTTTCATTTGCCCTCCTTAATAATAGATGACACAACAAAGCTATGCTCTTGTTGGCAATTTACTGTTATGGTCACCATTAAGACAAGCGAGTTGAGAGGTTCAGCAGAGCAGTTGCTATATCAGACATGTGGCTTCAGTTGAAGTTAGCTCTATTAGTGCCATTTCTGACACTGAATTGCAACTTCACTCTTCACGCCCAGGAGTTACTAACATTCTTAGTCCCCTTCATTCATTTACTACATGTGGCAATCTTGATTTTGTTCACTGTCCTTATGTTAAAACTGTCTTCATCAAGATCACAGTAATTGCCAGTTCCAGTGGACATTTTTTACACCTAATCTCATCTGACCTTCTTATGGAATTGGACTCCACTGACAACTCCCTTTATCTAGAAACTCCTTTTTTTTTTTCTTTTTTTGACCTCTTTCATGACTGCCTCAGTTTCTGTACCTTATTGGCTTCAGTGATACTAACATTCAAACTTCATTCCTTTTTCTTTTTCTATTCATTCTCTCCCAGTGAAGTTCCATCTACTTCTAATATATCTGAGGGCTAAATCTCTGGTCCAGACCTCTCCTCCATAAAGAAATGGAGGGCTCAGCCCCTCAGATCCTGCATATATACACCTTCACACCAGACACGGAGTTAAAATTGCCCTCCTTCTGTTCTCCTGATTGTGACTGACAGCTAGAATGCTATGCCCACCCCATTTTTTAAGCTCCTGTACCCTCAGGCCAAGTCAGTCATCATGGCCTGTTTATATTGTGCCCACCCCATTTTTTAAGATCCTGTACCTTCAAGCCAAGTCAGTCATCATGGCCTGTTTATATTGTCCTCTATTTTTTCTTGAATCTTTCACTATCCTATTGTTCTTTTTTTCCCCCAGTGTTTTTGTCATAGCCTCATAATTTTTTCTTCCTCCACTTTAAGTACTAACTTCCCAATACACACATATAGGGCCATCCACAGTCATCACTGGCCCACTTGTAACTGGTCCACTTGTAACTTTTCAACTGCTTTGTATTTTTACTGAGTAGAGTTAAGCCTTTCATCAAGACCTCTGATTCCTTCCATAAACTGGCCCTTTATTCATTCTCCAATTGCACATGCTACTGCTTTCTAATCTTGCATGTTTTCTCCAACAACAAGTAACCATGATAACAAACTCTTTCAACAAAGCCAGCTTTATTAAACCTCCAGGCCTTTGCACATACTATTCACCCCTGTCTGGATTCCTACTTCATCCTTGTCATCTTAAAGTGTTTTCATCATCATTTTTTTAAGGGTCAATTTAGAGACCATTTTCCCTCAGAATCCTTCTTTGTCACCCTCAACAGAGCCATCCCTCTCTCATTTCTTTATCCCTACAGATACTTTCATTACAACACTTCTCAAAATGTGTGGTTTGTCTAAATGGCTATTCTCCCTCTCCTGTGTCTTTGTAAATGTGTTTCCTATTATGAAGCCTGACATCTGGTAGGCACTTGGTAATTTTTATTTCATGAATTGTATGGAAGTTGGTAAAACCAAAAGAAGTGCTTGAAAATTAGAAATAAAAATGTAGACAAAGTACTCCTCTCTTGGGAGTACTTTGCTTATATTAAAGCAGTTGCAGTGGAGATAACAAAAACAGTAATAGTAATATCAAATGCCAACACTAATAATAGTGTAACTAGTCATAGTAATACAAATGCCAATCACTTCCTATGTACCAGATGTTGTGCTTCTTTTTTCTTTCTTTTTTTTTTCTTTTTTGGCATGAATTATCCCATTTGATCTTGACAACAGATAAGGTAACTGAAACTCTAAGTTAGAGAGTTAAAAAAAGAAAAGCCTGTTCAGAATCACAGTGTTAGAAAATAGTGAAGCTAGGGGTCAATCCAAGCTATCTGATTCCAGAGTCTGTTCTATTAACCATTAATTATCCCACCTCCCCAGCCCCCCTTCCCAGTACTAGTTAAATTATATTTTCATTGAACAGCTCATTTTTATTGAAAATACTGAAATAACATGTTATTTTAGATTTGTTTAGACCCAGAACATTTATCTCTGTATAGATATACTCCTAACCCACAGATTTTCCTTTAAAAAAATCCTAAATACCTTGAAAAGAGACTGACCTCAGTGAAACTTTCATCTGAAGCATTTTAAACAATCACATATCACACATACACACCAAACAAATTTTCAAATAATACCAGCACTTTCTCCCAAAGTAATATTCATCAATTTCTCCACTTGACTGTTCCTCTATTCAACACAATTATGGAGACTTGAAATACACAATAGATATTGATTCAGTTTCTCACATAGAGACCATTTAAAAATAAGAACTTGGGAGGACATTTTGAGTGAAACCATTTACATAAAAAATAAAATACTGGCATATAGCTTGAGGTCAGTCTTAAAAGAAGCCATAAAACATATAAAATTAAAGAAGCAAGTATCTTCAGGAACTTTTAATAGACTCTCCCCTTTGTGCTAATCAAAATAATTAGCATTTCTATTATTCCTTGGAATCTCACTATAGAACTCTTTGCTAAAGAGAGGAATTCAGTGGTTTAGAAAATGATTAGCATTTATATTATTACAAGGGCAACCCATTAGAACATTACTTCCTACAAATTAGAACTCAGAGTTATGAAAGCTAGCATTTCTACCACAAGCTGGAAAATATGTGTAAACTTACTCACCATGGAAAGGAATTCACTGTGGAGTTCATGAGACTGGACCTACAGAAGAACAGAAACATGGAAAAGCAAAAATAAGAAGAGAGTGTTTTCAAAGTATCAAAATGAACTTGCTCTAATGTGGTACTACCCACAGACCAGCTCTCAGTGAGTCCTCAGAATGGCCCCAGAAGGTAGCTCCATGGGATCAGACTCATGATTCTGCTTCTGCCCCAGAGAGATAACATTAGTTATCTAAAGAGTAGGAGAGGAAGAAAGTCAGACTTCCAGTTCTTTATTGGTTTCTCCATGGAAGATATTTTAAAGATAAAAAAATCTCAAATTTAGAAAAATAATTAGTTGTTTGAAAATTATTGTAATTAAATACTTTTTATTTAAAAATCTGTGTGTAAATTCTAATCAGTTTGAGTAGACACAGTTTCCATCAAGAAAATGACAGTTCTTCATTTTCATGTCATCATTGCTTTTGGTTTGCTTAGTCTTTTATTTTTTTGATAATTTTTTTAATGTTTATTTATTTCTGAGAGACAGAGTGCGAGTGGCTGAGGGGCAGAGGGAGAGGGAGACACAGAATCCAAAGCAGGCTCCAACCTGTCAGCACAAAGCCAGTCAAAGTCAGATGTTTAACCAACTGAGTCACCCAGGCTCCCCATGGTTTGCTTCGTCTTTTAATACATTAGAAACACTTCAAAAACATCTCTATGAGGTTTTTTGATAGAAAAAGTTAGAATGTCCCTTTACATTAATCAGGTCACTGGAGAAAGCCCCAGACTGTTCCTCTTTCCCTCCCCCTAACCAACTCAGATGCAAAAAAGCAGGTACATGGATGAGAATGGATCAGGGTCAAGGTCATTGAATGGGACAAAGTATCAGAGTTATAGCCTGTCTCTCTTTCAGGGTACCATCCTCTGGCTCCCATTAACAACTATCCTAAATCAGAGCAACATGGAAGGAGACTTCACCTCCTTTGGCAATTGTGAACAGTCCTACCCGAGAAAGACTAGGGAGAGACTACTTGCGCTATTGTATAACAAACTCTCTCTCCTTTTTTCCCCTCAAAATTGTTCTCTTCCCCTCTTAAATTTTTTAAAGCACTTTTTGTTTTGAAATAATTTTAGACTCACAAGAAGTTGCAAAAGTAGTACAGAGTTCCCATGTATCCTTTACCCAGCTTTCCCCAATGACAACATCCCACATAACCACAGTACATTACTGAAACCAGAAAATTTGTTATTGGTACGATACTATTAACTAAACTACAGATCTTATTTGGAGTTCATCAGGATTTACATACATATACTTTTTGGGTGGGATGTATAGCTCTATGAAATTTTATCACATGATAGATTTGTGTAATCACCACTACTATCAAGATAGTAAAGTGATACCTTTATATCACAAAAAAGAAACACCCTTAGTTACTTATTAATAGTCAAATACTTCCTCAACCCTAACCTTAACAAACACTGATGTGATATAGTATCCCCTTCCTACCTCCCTTCATTTCTTCTTTTTTTTTTTTTTTTTATCCTTTCCAGGCCACCATTATCTTTTCCCAGGTTGCTAAAATTATCTCTCCACTGTCTTTTGTCCTGTCTTCCACAAATCTAATTCCCAAACTGCAATGTGATAGAGCCATTTAAAACACATGGGATCATGTCATGCCACTATTATATACCCTATTTTAGTGACATCGTCAATATTTTCAGGATAAATTCTGAGTTCCATATTTTTTTTTTCTTGATCTGGCCCTTCTCTAAACCTCTTTCATGGTCTCTTAATATATTTTCCCTTTGTATGCTGAATTCTAACACTATGGACTGTCTTCCATTTTCTCAGTTGGATTACATTCTCTATGAATCTTCTAGGTCTTGCATATGCCAGCTATACTTCAAGGAACATACTTTTTCTCTCCTTTTATCTAAATGATTTGTGATCAACCTCCATCTCTCAACTTCAGTGTAATTTCCTCAAGAAATTGTTCTCACATCGTCCAAGTCTGTGTCAGGTGCCCCTTCCATCCACCATCATAAGACCTTGTACCTTTCTTCCCATAGCATTCATGAAACCCCACATTCCAAGTGTCCATTTAGTTGTGTCTAGTCTTCACTTTGCTGTACACCTTAAGGGTCAAACTGTGGCTAGACCATTTATAATTCTATCCCCAAAGTCTAATTCAGTGATTAAAACATAGAAGGTGTTAATAAGTGTTTGTTGAATGCATTAATGAGGGATGTACCTTGTCATATGGGACTAAAGTGCTGAGAAGATGGGCAATGGGGGGCAAAGTTAACACTTTTCCCACTACTACATTTTTTCATGTGCTAGCATTAATTATATATGCAGTGAAAACACCTTAAATAATGATCTCTGCTATGTCATTTCTTATGTCACCATCTCAAAATGTTGAATAAAAGCATACTATGTGCAGTGAAAAATAATTCTTAAACTGCTTGCAACCCATTTCCCATTGTGAAGGAACACCTCAGTAAAGCTTAACTTCTCAAATGCTGGTGAAATGGCATCACATTTGTGCCAGGTTGGAGTAGAATGAAATCCACATGTCACTAAATTTGTGAACCCAGTCCTCATCCTCAATGTAAGTCAATAAAGTTAGAAAGCCTTTCACTTCAGAATACAAAACACCTCATTGCACATTTCATATTCCATATTTCTAGACTAACTTATTAGAGATGCGTACACCATTTGCTGTTGCTTTGTGACACTGGCAAATGCTTTTAAATCTTCTAAATGTTTTTTTAAAATGTGTGAAATGTGTTCTTTTCAAGGACGTGAAAGTGAACTGAGGCCAAGTGGCAGTGGGCGTGTTGGCTATAAATCTACTCAATACATAAATATATGCATATTGAATTTTTCATCACTAGGCCGACTATAAAATATCTACCTTGTTGAATGTGTTATTTGTAATGTGCAAAGTTCACACTGCTAAGAGAACCATAACTTTTGCATTCTTATTTTGTTCTGTGACATGCAAAAGTGGGTTTATTTTCCCTAAAACATAAAACTAGACTTTTGCGAATATAATACTCCATCAGATTAAGGGCTAGATGTGTAGAATATTTTAACTATTCAAGAATAGATTCTGGTATATTATTTTATGTTAATTGTAAAGATCAATTTTTTCTATTTTCCAGCATGCTTAGAGGATATCAAATTTTATTGTTCTTTACTCTTCTGAATGAATGTAATAGATATGGCAATTAATTTTTTAAAAATTTAATGTAAAAGTGATCTATTTGCACATGGTATACATTATATACACACTCTCCATTATACATGTCTGTATAAATGCTGAAATTGATAATATTTAACCATTTGGTAGATGAACTGGTCTACTATGCTTATTTGCCACTTGACTCCTTATAAAAATGGGGGAAAAAGGCTCTTATTTCAGTTAGGCAGGTCTCAAAGAAGTTGTCTCCTCTTAAATAAGTAAAAAGATAAAAAATCAGTGAGGACAGCACTGTCCTTTGGAGAATGGACCTTGCCTTTAGGTTTTTGTAATCTACAACTGATTTAATAAGATTTATTCTTTTTATGATTTATGAAACACTACTTGTAGTTGAGAAATAATTCAGCATTATTCTGGACAGGATATGAAGAATGACTTTTTTTAGCCTTTAAAAGGAGCCTATTCTGCTATTCTTTGAGGCAAAGAAATAAGACTGCTAATCTTGGGCACTATTTCTCTGCAGATGGTACTGGTCAGATCTTGTTCTTTTGGTTGAAAATGTGAATTTTATACCTTTATTATGGTAAAAGGATTGAGCTGCAACTTAAAAAGGAATATATGTTCCTAGGTAAATGGCAAACTGTTTGACTTAACTCTGGACTGCAGTACTTGCTGGGAGCAGTTTTTTCATAGTTGGATATGAAAAATAAGAAAGACTCAAAATGCATAAATTGTAGCAGATGCTTCCTTAACTTACCCTGGTGAAATAATTTTGATGGGTGGTTATGAATTTGTAAGTAATGTTTACTTCTGAAATGCCATAATTGCTTTTGGAACTATTGGAGGCATTTTGAATTGTATCTGTTTTTATTGTAATATGGAATTGTATTGCCATTTTATGAAGTGGCATCTTTTTGATGCATGGAAGTTCTGGATACATTTGTTATCCATCATGAGGAAACCAGATAAGTAAATATTACAACTATAACTGAAATGCTTCTTTTTTACATGAATAAATGAAAACCATTTTGAATCTGAAGGCAGAAACACTCTATCTGCAGACTGACAAATTGCATATTTGTTTGGTTTCAAAAAGCTGGTGTCTGGCTTCTACACTGTGACTGAGAGAAATGTCTGTCTCCTGCATGACAGAGCCTCCGAGATGGAGGAGTTCTCTTCTTTATGGAGGTGGGAGAGGTCAACTGAATGGACCATAAAGAAAAAGGGTCCTTGTCTATATAATTACTTTTGAATTGAATAAGACCACACAGTCTTTCCATCCAAAATGTGGTAGCTTATCTATAGTGCTACACTCCCAAATCCCTCTCGGCTTTCTTATGTTTTCTATAAACGTTTACTGAACACATAACTTTGTGTAAAATATTAATAATTAGTTTCCTGTTAAGATACTTTGGCCACTGATAACTTAGAATTCTGTGATCAATCTAGCTTTAACATAACCCCCAAACATTGACCATATAGAGTAATATACATGTGTTTTAATCTAAAGACTAAACAGACAGACCTGAATTTCAAAATGGCTAAAAAAGTGCAACTAGCCTTTGGAGAAAGAACTACCTCTAAAAGTGATCAAGTGATTCAAAAGAATAACCAGGTGTTTGACTTCTAAGAGGTACCAGAAGTTAAAAGAGCTTTTCTTAATTATGAGATAAGGAGTATATCCAGTACAATGACTTGTTCTTGTAAAGCACTTTTTGGGCAATATACAAAACAAGTCATATAATGCAGACATTTTTGTTGTCAGATAAGATGTGGATCAGGTAGATGACTGGCCACATGGATAGTCAGAGCAAAGGGAATGGAACACATTTGAAGACAGACCATCTATACCACTGCCTCTTAAACTTCAATGTAGATACAAATCTCCTGAGGAATTGTGATAAAATCCAAACTCTGAATAAGGATTTCTTGGGTGGGACTCAAAACTGTATTTGTAACAAGCTTCTAAGTGATGCCAATGGCACTGGGCTATTGACCACACTTAGAGAAGCAAGGTGAAACAGTTAAAAAGAACTCAGCAATGGAGCACCTGGGTAGCTCAGTGGGTTAAGTGTCCAACTTTGGCTCAGGTCATGATCTCACAGTTCATGTGTTTGAGGCCCACGTTGGGCTCCATGCTGACAGGTCAGAACCTGGATCTTGCTTCGGATTCTGGGTCTCCCTTTCTCTCTGCCCCTCTCCCACTCATGCACTCTCTCAAAAATAAACTTAAAAAACAAAGCTTAAAAAAATAAAATGAATTAAAAAAAAACAACAAAGAACCCAGTGATTAGTGCAAAATGAGTTAAAGTAAATTTGACATAGAAACTTTGTTCCATTTCTTTGCTACAATTCCAGTGTCTCTGTACAGAGTTTATCTCTGTTGATGACAGTATCAAATCCCTATTCTTCAAGTGCAGTGACATTATTATTTTACTTTCTCTTAGACATGACTTTATTCACTCATACAAAAACAGAAGATCAAAAAATGTCATTACCATTTTTAAAAGGAGTATCATCAAAGAAGTTATTATAAACTATATAGACCAGTAAAAATAATCTAACTTCCAGACATAATACTAGACAATTATTAAAGAGCTGGCTTGTAAGTGCCTAAGAAAAGACAGCCACAAAAACAGGTCCCTCTGAGCACTTACTAAGCACAAGTCATGCTTCAATAGCATAGTTTTTTTGGCAGTAGATGTAACAGGTCTAGATTTCCACGACTGACATTTTTTCTGTCACTAAACTTAAGAACAAAATGTAAAAACAGAAATTAAATGCAAGGAAATTTGTTTTTTGTTATCAATTATTATTGGAAAAACCATATCAAAATAAGGCTGATTAATTTATTGAGGTACATTGATTAGAAGTTTCTAAAATTAGACTAATAGGGTAAATGTGTTCAATTTTATTTAAAGTTTTGTTAATACATTAGATACATTAATAAATTAGATAATTAATAAAGAAGACATTGGCATCAAAAATTTATATAGCATTGAGCTGTGAGAAACAGCAAAGATATTAACAAGCTAAAGTAACAAGTCATGTACTGAACCTATGTATAAATAACACCAAAGAGTACTTTTGTCTAATAGTCCTTAAGGTCAACAGTAAAGTTTAGACATCTTAAAACATAAACAATGCATAATTTTATGAGAAAAAAAATGATCAAGTTCTCTGACAGATCTTTGACTTCTACAAATTAAGAATCACCCTGAGGGGAGTCAAGAAGTGTTTTATCAAAGAGGTGACCTGAAACTTGTCCATGAAGTACAGGAATGGGTAGACAGATGGACAGAAGAAGCAAGTGACAGTGCTCGTTTAAATTAGTTACAATTAAAAGGACTATAATAAGGAAGGCTGTAGGATAAAAAATGTGCATGGCCTCTGTAGAAACATACAAATAGATTATTCATGAAGAAGTGCAAAGGTTATGTTGAAGTGAAACAAAACAGGGCATCTTGAAAAGTTATAATATTGTCATATGTTTAATTTCACTTTTTAGATCTTAATTTTCTTCCTGTTCATTAGTTATTTTCAAAATACAGCTAATAATTTTTTATAAACTCACAATGTAAATCTTTAGTAAAGAATCAGAACCTAAGTGAATAAACGGCACAAGATTTGTTTTTTTCTTTTTGAAGAAGTGCTTGTTAGACAGTAGAAGAGGATTCTTTGGTACTTCAGTCTCAGGATCAAGCTTGCAGTAGAAGAATCTCTTGCCTCACCACTCCTCAGTTATGGAGATCTTCATTCCTCTGTTCACACTGGCCTGAGCCTTTTGACTAACTTCCAATTTCTCTCCATATCCTCACTGGTCCCATCTTGGCTTTCTTTGTTGAATATAAAGTAAACTGGATTAGGAGAACAGTGAGTGAGTGACTCTGTGTGTGTGTGTGTGTGTGTGTGTGTGTGCGCGCGCGCGCACGTGCACACGCGCGCGTGTGTGCCTTCTGAGTGAAGTACAGCCTTGAAGTCACAGATGGCACATTAGAAAAAAGAAATATAGTAAAATGAGTAAAATATATTCTCATTCACAATTTCCTAGAGGCCCCTTGGTTGTTAATTGAAACTTTTGTCTACTTTATTGAACAATAAAAGTGGCAGCAACTACTCCCAGGTGTCCTTCAGTATTAAAAAGAGGATAAAGGGTTCCTGGCAAAGGTGACAGAAATTAATGCGGTGAGCCCAGCTATCAAACATTCTGATATGTGAATTGCCTGATATTTCTATAATGCTGTCTTATGATTGGAAATGTTATTGCTTCTATTGAATCAATAGAAAATGTTAAAGCTCCACAGAACCCCAATTACAAACTAAAGCTGGAAGGTTAACATCTGGGAGCAGCAGAGATAGAAACAATCTCTATTGTCGTACCTTCCTGACAAGTAAATGTCAGAAACATAACGCCTTCGCCTGGTCTCAGCACGGAGCACATGTAAAAGAGTGATTGTAAGGCTGCCTCAAGTCAAATCGCCTGTCATCTCAGCTTTGACACGGAATTACTTTTGTTTTATGCATCTATTAACCTTGAACTATCAGTATTTGTTTTAATGTTCCAGGCTGAAGTGACCTACATGTTCTTCTCTCATGCAAGGAGAGGAGAGAGCCTATGGCCCCGGTTGGGACTGGTCTTTACGAGAAGGCAGAGTGAATGCACTTGGAAGGACCAGCTTTCTCCCAAATAGTAACTCCCTTTTTCGAAGTCCACCACTGGAAGGACAATTCCTTTGTGTTTTAAGGGACTCTTGTGCCCAAGAGTTTCTTGTAGAAATGCAAACATCACAGATCATAGAGAGAATGCCATATGATCAGTGATGAGACAGTTACCACAAAATGTATTCCGAAGAGGTCCTCGGTACAGTCAGTAGGGAAGGTGGCAGAGGAAGAGAAGGCCTCAGTTTCTTATGGTAGAAGATGGGGTAGAGAGAGAGATTAAGTAACCTAACTTTGATCTGAATCCTGATGGCTTCACATATCACATCTCTTTTCATTCTTCCTAGACCTTGCATATTATTAAATGCTTTACATCTCCCACATTACCTTGTCTAGCATCTGTAAAGAATAGCCATTTTATGTTCCTCTTAACATAATACTACATAAGGCAAGTGGGACAGTTCTATAACCGGTTCCAGGCCTTCTGTTCTACTGCTTTTTCTTGTTGCTGCTACTGTTGTTGTCGTTTAATCCTGAGACAACTTCAGCTTCATCTGATGCGTGGTCTCAAATTACAAAGTATATTATGTATAATATATATTATGTATATTAATGTTTATTTATTTTTGAGAGAGAGAGACAGAGTGCAAGCAGGGGAGGGGCAGAGAGAGAGGGAGACACAGAATCCAAAGCAGACTCCAGGCTCTGAGCTGTCAGCACAGAGCCCAATGCAGGGCTCAAACCCATGAACTGAAAGATAATGACCGGAGCCGAAGTCAGATGCTTAACTGAATGAGCCACCCAGGAGCCCGAAAAGTAAGATTTTTTTCTTGTACTTCTTTATTCGCCATGGCGTATATGAGTCTGGGCTCTAAAAATCCTACTTTGCCCTTGATCCAATACTTCACATAACCAAAAGCATATCCTGAGCATATTTTGCTTGAAGCTTATTGTGAGGAATAAACCTGTTTCTTTTTGAGGTCTGATGTCTTCACCCATACTTTTAGGCTGGATGCAGCCCAGTATTCCCAGGGAGAGAGTTACTCAGTGCAAGTTTTTATCGGAACTAGATCCTATTTTCAACACATAAATTCTCTATAATAACCAGAAAAAAATCTGAGTCTTTCCTTTTGTATTCCTATCAACCTTTCATTAAGGCCACTTGTCTGCCTTTTAATATCTGAATTTTCAACTTGTTTGCAAAAAGAGATGACTAACATACTTTGCCCTTCCTGGTTCAGGATCACATCTCTACTCAGTTCCTAAAGTTCTTTTTCATTACTCACCATGGCAGCTCTCCTGTTTTCATCAACCACGAATTCTGAGCACCAGAATGCCAGGGCATCTAATCATTCTCTTAAACAGCAAGTGCTTTTATGGCATATACTCTGTGCCACCCACAGCTATCAGCATTTAACACCTATTACCTCATGGGCTTTCCATAATAATCTCATAAGACAGGAAGTTTTATGGTCCCCATTTTATAGATGAAAAACTGAGGCACAAAGATGTGAAGCCTGAAGTCTTAGAGTTAATAAGTGATAGAAGCTAGATTGAGCCTAATCTCCTCCAGAACCTGTAATTTTAATACTCTACTACACAGCCACCCCATTCGCCATCTAAGGAGCTTCAGGTTAAAAAAAAAAAAAGATAAAGTATTTATTGAACATTTATCATAAACTAGACACTGAAAGATTTCTATATACATATTTTATTTAATGCTCACAAACTTTTAAAAGTATGCAATGAGATAAAATGATTTGCACCTGGACACACTGTTACTAAAACTGATTCCAAACCCCACAGTCTTTTCAAAGTGAAGCGTCAGTATATTAATATAGATGAAAAAGATAACACTTGTTGATATACTCATTAGTGATGCTGTGTGGCACAGAGACTTGCACTAAAGCAATTTAGGATTTTTACCCCAAAAGCTAGATACCATACCAAAGTCATATCAGCCTTTCCTAACCAGCCCTGTTCCTGGACACCATGACATTAGGCCCCTGCTGACTCTGCAGAATATTTTCCTGTGACCCTTTCCTTTTCCAGAATTATTATCTACACCAGTGCTTTACTTTAATAAGCCTTCATTTTCCAGGAATGACTAATTTTATAGGAGAGACAAACACTGCATGGAAAGATAAGGGAATTTTTAAGGCAATAGCATTACAAAATATGGCCTCCCAAAGTCAAATTAGAGATGTGTTTAGTAAGTTCAGTTTTATAAAAACAGATTTCAGCATTCATGGTGTGACTGTATATTTTAGAGTCTTGATTGTCCTATAATCAGACCCCATATTTATATTTCTTTCTTGTCTTTGTGAGAACACCAGCCTTTGTGAAATGTTTCAGATGAGCTCAATTCTAAAAGCAAGGTGGCTGACACCAACCTCTATCGAACCACAGCAACATAAAAATCAAACTGTAGTAAGTGATTTCATTTTTCCATGAACAACTATAAAAATACTGTCCATCAGTCTGGAAAAATACTGTCTTGGTGAAATAATGCCTATGGCCCAGAAATGAATAATTACTGTACCATTTATTCAGCAAAATTCTCTTTGAAGTTAGTAAAGTTTGCATTGAATGCAAGTGGAGAACTAGATCTGATCATGACAATATTTCTTTGTTTCAAGCCAGGGAATATTTAGGAAGATGTGTACTTCAAGAGCAATTGGACGAGTGTATCACCAGATAAGGCAATTTTAGCACACAATGACTGGGATAAATGAAAAAAGACACATTGTTACTCATATCACAAAGCTCTAATTCACATTTATGCCAGCAGTCGCACGTACCAAATGGCTTATTTTCACCATTACGCACGTACCAAATGGCTTATTTTCTCCATTACATTGGTGGGCCTTGGGATCAAAGAACTCTAAGTCTTGCAGGCAAGTTTATGAAAACCAGATTCCAAACAGTTTGAGGTAAAGTGTTTTCCATGGAGGTCACACTGAAATAAATGCATTGTTCGTTTGTTTTCTCTCTTCTATTTTAATTTATACAAAGCATTAATTGTGAGCTAAAGTATAATCAGATGATTGAGTTAAAATCCATCAAGTGTGTGTTCAAGCTGTGTAAAATATATGCAAATATATGTATACATGGGTGTGTGTATATATATATATATAAACATAAATATATGCAAGTATATGTATACATGGATATATATATGTATGTGCGTGCGCACACGTGTGTGTATATGCGTACACACACACACAGACACCATATGTACACATCTCTGTGGGGTAGTGGATACAGGAAAGTTCATTACTTAGACTCAAGTCCCTATAAAACCTGCTTTTTAATTAGGAGACAAATGCATACACATGAAACAATCAGAGAACATTGCAAAATAATACATAGCTGCATTACATATTTAGTGGCACAGACTTCCTATTTCAGAAATTCACAAAATATATCTGATCCAAAGTCTTGGATAATAAGAGGCATGTCATAAAAGCCCAGCCAATTATTATCCTTATCTCTGTGCTTCTTAGCACAGTATATGACACCCTACCAGTATAATACTTAGGACCAAAAAAAAGCCCAGTTAATTACATAACAGTAACTCATTCATTAAACCAATATTTATTAGTAACTGCTAAAAAAGGTGAGGGGGATTAAAAAAATGAATATGGCGCAATCTCTTCCCTCAAAAAGCTTACAATTTAGTGGTAGAGACAAGGAACAAGAATCCAGTGTCCAATACATGTACATTGTTATCTGCGCAGATTGCTGTATCATTTAAAAACAAACTTTGTGGGGCACCTGGGTGGCTTAGTTGGTTAAGCATCTGACTCCAGCTAGGTCATGTTCTTACAGTTCATGAGTTTGAGCCCCACATCAGGCTGTGTTGCCAGCTCAGAGCCTGGAGCCTGCTTCAGATTCTGTGTCTCTCTCACTCTCTGCCCCTCCCCCCACTCGCTCACGCTCTCGCTCTCTCTCTCTCTCTCTCAAAAATGAATAAATGTTTTAAAAAATTTTAAAAAACAAACTTTGCACTAGCTACATCTGAACTCCATGTGAACATTCTGTGTACCAAAAAAAGCAACAAAAATAATAAAATAATAAAATGAAGACCCAGGAGAGTAAGGGCTTTGCTGTGTCACTTCTACTATGAGACATCTAGCCTTCATGGAATATCCTCATACAAAAGATTTAGGGAAGACTGAAGTTCTGTGTTACAAGAAACATAACAACAAAAGAATTCTTTAAATAATGCCTTGCTTATCTTGATATGACAAGCATGGCACAACAATATAACAGCCAAGAATGAGACACTAGATAAATGAATAAATGGATGAATGATGCTATCGGGCCTCTCTCCTTGAATACACAACCTTGTAAAAGTTAATGTTAGTAAGGTTCATTCCTTAATAAGTCGTGCATTGCTTTTTTCTTTTTCTTTTCAATTTCTGATACTGTAATTTAAACTTCACAACTGTTTATACTTGTTTCCTTTAGGTAAGCTCTTTGAGAACAAGTTCTGTTTCATACTATTTGGAATCTTATTCAGATCATAAAATAGTATTATGCATACAATAACTGCAACCCACCTCCTGAGAAAGCACACACACAAATATCTTGATATATCAAGATTAAGAGAGATCAAGGTGCAAAACCCAGTTTCACGATGCACAAAACTGTGACAGTGGCCAAGAGATTATGTAAACCTCAGTTTTTTTCATGTGTTCAATGAGGGATATAATACCTACCCAATAAGATTTTGTGAAGATTACACAGAATGAGATCTATACAAAGTCCCAGAAAAAAAATGTTTTACCCAAGAAATGCTAGACCTCTTTCTTTGGCATCCCACACATTCATATGCACACAGGGAATGAAAGTGCTATTGCAGTAAAGGTCTCCACCGCCTGACACAAATGCTCAGTTCAGCGCTCAGTTCAGGGACAACACACAGAAAACACAGGTAAGCGATACCCTGTAGAATGTGAAGCAATGACTCTGAATAGGGTTTGTTGGATTCTGAATTATTGAAATCAGCAATGATCATTTAAAGGGCAGAACTTGGGCTTGGTCCAGTGATATGAATACTGATTTAGCACATTTCCATTTATATAAGGCCCGCTGATAGTAAATCATACATTGTGTGTATTATTAGTGTCATGCACTATATATAGTAGTTTAGAATAAAATATCCATTTTGATGAGATGCAGCTAGATGGGGTCAATTTTTGTCTTAAATTCCTTTATATTCTATGCCTTCAGCAATTACACATAAATAATTTCCTTGCACTTTAAATTTTACTATCTTGTCCGCTTATGCCTAAACATAGGTTACATACATTCTTTTCTCTTTACCTTTCTTTATGCCATTTTCCTGACTGGTGTATTCTTCCACATCTTCTCTGCTTTGCTGAAGTCTTCCAGGCTGGCTTTCAAAGACCAGCTCATTTTCAAACTCTAATCTCATTAGGGTGCCTTGTTCCTTCTACCCCCACAAAGCTTATCTTTCCCTGGCCAGTTTCAGAACTCAAACATCCATATCTCATTAAGTTCTTAAACAACAATTCAAGGCAGCTAATTTGTTCTATTTTTTTTATATATCTGGTTATCCAAATTTGTAACAGCTATGACCTGCTTTACAACATGGAGCACAAATATAGTCAGAGCATTTTAATATATCTAATTAATATTTTATTTCCCTCAAGAGTTCCTAGCAGGAATATACTCCCTTTTTTGAGAGTAAGGCACCCTGCCTCTCCATAATCCAGCCTGGGCCTGGTGAAAGAAATGAGTCTAATAAGGCTACCTCTAACATTGCTTCTTGCTGTCATATAAAGAATGATCCTTTAGAACTTGGTCTTGCAGCACTATCTCCCTGACTGCTTCATATCCCTGCATAGGCAATGGGATTCCTTAAGGGAAAAGGACCCCATTCCTTCAGGACAAAGTTCCATTAACAATGTACAATGGTTGGACTCCCTGTGTAGTTCATGCCCATGTGTACCTATATTCTGTACTGTTACAAAATGATCAGAAAATAATCTATCACTCTTACTCATCGTGCTTTAATACATATTTTGGAGGGCCTTGTTTGTCAAAGGGATTGGTTCAGAGATAACTTCCAGTCTTAGTAACTTCCTTAACTGGAGCTAGCTCTTCTCTTGAGCCTCCTATATCTTTATCTTAAACCTAGCTCTAAGATTAACTTCTCCATTTTCAGGGCAATTTACATCAAAGAGTTTCACTGTCTATTCCTTCTACTGGGCTTTGGGGAAGGTCACTCTGCTCACTGGCTAGCTCTACTTCAAATCTTGTACATTAGGAGTCACATTAGGAGTGAACATTCTTCATTTCTAGAAGACCTTTAGGAAAATTAAACTCTAGGCAAAATTCACCTTCTTTGCAAGGGTAAGTTTCATTTACCATGAGTCTCAGAGAATGTCAACCTTTGTGCAGTCACTAAACTCATTTAAAATATAATCTCTAAACAGCAGAAGCCTACTCATCCTATAGTAAGAAATTTTATTACACACACACACACAACCCTTCCTGGAGAAAAAAAGAAAGAAAGAAAAAAAGAAAGAAAGAAAGATAACTGGAAAATAAAAACAACAAAGAAAGGAAAACATATATCTTGTCTACCTAATTAAAGGCCAGTATCCTAAGCATCTCCTTTGTATCTCTAAAAACTAGCACAAGAGTTTGCACAAAGTGTTATTAGGATATAAAAGCATATAATCATCAAATTTAGATATGGAAGAAAACTTAAAAACAAAAAACTTGAAATCAGACTTGAATTGTGACTAGCCCAAGGTAATCACACTAGTTTTGTGTGAATGAGGTAAACATATTTCATTGATTATGATAATATCTATTTTATGTGCTATTTTGCTAAACAAAAAGGCCTTAAGGATAAAGGCCTTGACATCCACTTCTAACTTTCCTAAAGTAATTAACCCAAGAGTACAAACACAGTGAACATACAGTGGTCATTTTACAAGTTAATGTTGAAAGAACAAAGGGAAAATGTGATCTTCTTATATGGTGTTTCATTCTTTCCCATATAATTTCTGTATGTCATCTTGAAGAGAGGAACTGAGCTTAATACAAAATGTTACAATTTGATTACAGGGATCAGACTTGGTTAAATTATTTCTTACTCTTGACTACCTAGATAGAGTGAAAATGCTAGTGGCAGGCAGAAAAATTATGACATCTAAAATTCATTTTCTGGCTATTGTTGTCATATTTATTGCCATTTTCAATGAATGTAATTATTTTTAAATAGCTTTCACCATTTCCATATGCATCACTGCTGAATTGCAGAAAAAAAAAAAAACAGCTAGTATCATTCAAGGATGGCCCTGGGTATAAATTAAGTAGGAAATATGTCATTGGCTATCTTTCAATCTTCTCTTTCCATGCCCCTTTAATTCTTCCAGAAATAGCTCTTTGTTCACACCTAGCGTCTGTTTGGTGCTTATTGGCTGCTTGGAAACCAGTTCAGCACTTCCTAATGCCATTCACCTGAACATGATCTCCACCATGAGGCAACTGAGGTGAGGTTCCATAGGGGCTGTGAGTTAACCTCAAGTCAAAACAGAACCATCTGCTCCACTGTCCTGCCAAACCAGAAACTGGGGCATTCAGAAGTTTTCCCTATTGAAAACTCTCATTATAAACATTTGTCTCCAGGTTCAAACCTATATCAACATTAGTCTAAAGAATTCTTAGTAGCTAGAAGGCAGCTGAAAATTCTAGAGGTTCCTTAAACCAGTTTAAAAAAAAGATTTTTTTATTATAGAGATTATTACATCTATATCCCAGTGGTTTTAAACTTTAACAATTACCAAAACTGAGCTCACTCTGAAAACATGAATAATATTCCTATGATTGAAAGCAACCAAGGTTTATAGTAACTTTAAGGGCTATTAAGCAAGTTCCTATATGAATCCAGAGAGTGAATTGTATAAGCATTTAGAATGTGCTGATGATAAAGGGATTCATAAAAGTTGTTATGCTGATTTTATGTTGATGGATGTTTGAATATAAGGTGAGTTATTAACCAGAGGCAAGTGAAACTAATGTTTAAGTGTTATGATATATGTGTAATTGAAAGTGAATTTTCTTGGCAAAATGGGGAGAACAGTGAAAGAGAAAGAATGAGTGAGTTCAAATAAAGATAATAACAGAGATAAATCCATTTTCAATGCGAGTACAAGTAGCCAGGTTTCCCATAAAGCCAAGAATTTTAACCCCTGAAGGAATCTAGTCCAAAAATATTTGAAGTGTTATACATATTTGTAATATGTTAGGTGGATAACAATTCTGCTTCTTAATTAGATCTGTGAAGTCTTCCTTCTTCCTCCTCTTCACCATCTGTCATTTTCCCACTCTTTGCAGCCTGTTGCCTCTTTCTTGCCTCCTTTTCCTACTGCGTATTAGTAAAACTAATGAGTGGGACATTACCTTTCCTTTGGATGCTGTCCTAGTTACTGAAAGAATAGAGCTCTGCATCCATACCATGACAATTCCTTTAGCGTTTGGACTCCAAAAGCTTAGTCCAATGACTCCACCATATAACTTGGACCTAGTAACGGTTGAAAAGTGGAGACACAAAGACCTATGGACGCATTTCTCATTCTCTTCTTCTGTTTCCTTCCTCCATGGTCCTGCTCACTTTTCTGTAAACTTTCATTTTATACCAATACCAGGAAATAGAGTAGGGAAGAACTTCCCAACTGACAATAGATATCTGAATGAAACATTTTATTTAGACTTTCTCTTAACCACTGTTCATGGTGGTGCTGTCCATACTCATCATTAGCATTTCTAAGTATTTTTCATAGTATTATCCTATTCACCTAATCTGCACAATAGACGTACATGATTTTGCTCCTTCACTTCCATTCTTGCTTTTATGGATAGAAAAATAAAAGTTAAAGATGTGGAGGGTATTTTTCTCTTTCTTTTATATTTCATGCTCAAATAATCTAGCATGAAAAAAAAAGATTAAGGGAATTACTTTTTAACATTTTGAGCAAGACTTTAAGAAATAAGTGTGGTGATCAATGAACTCACAAAACTCTGAGGTGGTGGTGTTTTTATTCGTTGGTTAGTTGGTTAAAGCCAAATAGACCTATACTAGAGGGAAGAAAAAGAAAACCTAAAGGCACTTACTAACACTTGAGAAGACAAGGTAACTTCAAAACACATCACAGAGAAAGCAGAATCATATGCATCTCTCTCACAAGGGTGTATTTATTCACATTTTACACTAAGGGAAAAATTTAAGTCCAGAATATGGAAAGTCTTCCAGCATTTAATCAGTTTAAACCGTCCAAATTAAAAACAAAACAAAACAAACAAACAAACAAAAAAAAAAGGTGGAATCTAAAAAACAAATGAATAAACAAACTAAAAGCAAAATCAGATCTATAAATATAGGGAACAAACCAACGGTTGCCGGAGGGAAGGAAGGGAAGGAAGATGGGCAAAATGGGTGAAGGAGAATGGGAGATTCAAGCTTCCAGTTATGGAATGAATAAGAAGTCATCAGAATACAAGGCACAGCATAGGGAATGTAGTCAATGATATTGTAATAGCACTGTATTTTGACAGATGGCAGTTATACTTGTGATCGCAACATAACATATAGAGATACTGAATCACTATGTTGTACACCTGAAGCTGATGTAACATTATGTGTCAACTATACTCAAATAAAAAAAATAAAAGAAATAAAAACAATAGCAACAACAACAAAGAGGGGTAAGGGTAGTTGAAAATACTATACCATAGAAATACCAAATTTTTAAACATCTTGAAGGGGAACCTGGGTTGCTCAGTTGGTAAAGCATCCAACTTCAGCTCAGGTCATGATCTCACAGTTTGTGGGTTCAAGCCCTGCATCGGGCTCTGTGCTACAGCTCAGAGTGTGAGCCTGCTTTGGATTTTGTCTCCCTCTCTCTCTGCCCCTGTCCCGTTCACTCTCTGTCCCCCTTTCTCTGTCAAAATAGAATACACATTTTTTTTAATCTTAAAGAAAAAGATCATTTTTTTTCTAAAAATATGGCTGACAAATGGCAAACAGAATATGTCAAACAATAAACACAATTCTACCATTTTACTTCTCCCTTATATCACCTGTCCCCTGCCAAATATAAGCAAATAAAAAAAGTGAATATTGGAAATTAGAGTAGCTGCTTTGTTGTCTTATTATATTAAAACTTGATAACACAGTATTAAACAGATAAGGAGTGAGTCAGTTTGGATTTGTCATGCCAAAACTACCACTGCAAACATTTTACAAGGCAGTTTGTTAAAACAAGTGAATTCCTTTAGATCTCGGTTATGCTTTGGTTTGCTTTGGTTTGGTTTGGGGGGTTTTTGTACCTTCTCTCAAAATTTCACAGAACATTCTTATTGTTAAATGGTAAAATGTGAGTTATATTATAATGCAGACATGTGGACTTATAATTAGTAGAAACTTTTATGATCCAACATAAGAAGCTTAGTGATGAATTGAATTCTATGGTGCACAATTTTACATATTCATACTATCCTAATGTAAGTGTCTCACTAGGGTTTGGGGAGTGTTGTAGACTATCAGGCCCCTTCTGTTTGTGAAGGACTAAAAAGGGACTATTTTGGACTTTTAGAAATCCTGGAGTACTTAAAATTAGTTGATATTTGCAAGGGGTTTGGGAGCCAACACTAGTATTTTGTTGAGGTTGAATGGCAGCATGGTATGGGACAGACAGCTATTTCAGTATCAGGAGAACCAAGGTGATGTTCTAACTCCACAATTTAGTATTTGCAAGGCTTTGGAAAAGTCCTTCTATGAATATCTGTTTCCTCATCTAAAGTCTCCAAATAGCTTTCCTTTTCTACCTTACCTATTACCCAGAGTTGTTCTGAGGATTAAAAAAACAAAACAAAACAAAACAAAAAAAACCTTTGGTATTGTTTTGCTTTTTTTTGTATTATTAAAAACTGAAAAGTAAGGCATTATTACTATCAATGCACATATGCTTTGCTTTAAAATATTTTAGATTCATTCATATGTCTTTCAGTCTCTTAAAAATTCAAAATATAACTTCAGGTTACCATGGCTCAGAAATTATTTATTTTCAGGTACTGGAAAAGGCATAACACTTCAAAGTCATCAAAAAATAGAGATGGAATGGGATAGAAAAGAAAGTAGCTGAGGTCTTCTGGTAGCTGGAGAAAAACTGTGCTTTGTGTTTGTACTACGTGAATGTGGTAAAGCAGAATATAACGAAAAACCTCTGTTTCATGCTGAAGGTATCAGTTTGAGTTGATTAGAGAGATAAAAGCTTGCTCCAAACTGACAAACTTTCAAAACCTCATCCTGAGTCTTTTCTGACCAACCCAACAACCTACTGTCCTTAAATAACTATATCTGGAGTTTAACAGTCACTTGGGGCAAAATTATCTGGTCAAGGACAGAAGCTATGAAGACTATGATCCAGAGTACATAAGGCCTAATGTATACTTTAAAGAAACACCTAACAATAAAGGTAAAAGGGGGTATAAACAATCCGTGACCTTTTACACTAAATGACTTTAGAAGGTTTTACTTTTAGTGAACTGATATTTGTAAAGTAGGTTTCATGAGGAGCCCCAGACTTAAAAATGTCCATTTAAAACTATGTTAACTCTTTAACCTAGTTAAGAACTATTTGCCAGTGAAGGAGCTGTGACATAATAGGTGGTAGACTAATAGAAAGTGATGGGGAAAGCATACGATATTTTTCAATAGACACTAACTGTAAAAATATCCTGGCTTCCCTGGCACATTTCAGTGAGGAAGTCCTCTCACTTTCCTGTATTTCTAGATCCATTGTTAATCATTTTTATTCTACCCAGAGCAGAATGACCTTAAATAGACTGGGGGGCGGAGGGAGGGAAGTACCATATTTTTGCTGGCAAAACTGAGAGTAAAAACCCTTTAATTAATAGAACAGACTGTGCCAGTAATAAATTTAGCTCAGACTAACTATTGTTCTCCCTGAGAATCACTGGGCTGTCTGTAAGCTTGTATGGGTACATTTGTGGGTTTGATGGCCATACCAAAGCTGGTATCCATCAGAAACCTTATTCAAAGATATTTTCAACATGAGACTAAAGCAGTGGCAAATTTAAGGTCAACTGCTATTGTTATAGTTCCAACAAACTCCAATGTTTTTCATAATGGCTTTACTTGAAAACAGAATATAGCCAGTCATGGCTTGATGTAAGTGAGCAGTTGACAGTAGAATTAAATTCTTTTCACTGCAGGTGTTTTATTGGTATTATCTTTATCAGCCTCATCACCATCATTATTATCATAATCATTAAGCTCTTACTATGTATTGATATAGTGGAGATAAAAAGAAGAGTAACTAACATCCTCTGCCTCTGAAGAGTCTATAATTCATTTTGATGAGATAGCACATATGCATAGAAGACCCAGTAATAATTGTATATAGAATGGTATAAAATAAAATACATTGTTTATAGAAGAAATATTACTGGGAACTGTAGCTAGCAATAGGCAAGCCTATATTCATCATCTATGCATCCATTCAACAATATTTATTGACTTTATCAGAAATAAATTTGGCTGAAATAGAGGGAAAACACATGATTGGTTAAAATAAATAGGATTCTTGTTATTCTCCCATAACAAGAGCCAATGGTAGGTCTTCCATGCCACCAAGAATTCAGATTTTTATATTCTCCAATGATAAGAACCAATGGTAGGTCTAACTATGCCATCAAGAATTCAGATTCTGTCAGTCCCCATATTTTTTGTGGGTTGGCTTCAGCCCCATGACTGCTACCTCTTGTTCACTAGATATAGCTGTAGGTCCAGATGGTACATCTGCAATCAAGGCAGAGTGAAGTAGTAGGGGGCATGGAATAGTAAATCTCTAAGGTGGGGAGAAGAGAACAAAGTAAAGAAGGGACAGAGATAGGTGGAAAAGAGATTAAAAAAAAAAGAAGATAAGGAACTTAGAAAATGGAAGTTAAAAGAGAATTTTTCAACAGCTGGGAAGTATAAGCAAAAGATTAGATGGAGAATAATAATGCTGTGTTTTGGATAAAAGTTAGCAGCACAACAGGACTGTCTATTATATATCAACTACCCTAAAATTATTTATGTATTCCACTTTGTAAAAGTGGCATATCTGTGATCTCCAGTTGAAGATTTCTAGGTAAAGATGAAAACAAAATAAATGGGCCAACCATGAGAATGAACTACACCCAAGGAGTTTTTAGAATTTTATTTAAGGACAAAGTCAGAGGCAGTAGGCAGGCAGGCAATAGTTAGAAACAGACAGGCTTCAAAACAACAACAACAATATATTGTATAAAGGGTTAGTATCCAAAATCTATAAAGAATTTAACAAACTCAACACCCCAAAAAACAAATAACCCAGTGTAGAAATGGGCAGAAGACATGAATAAACACTTTTCCAAAGAAGACATCTAGATAGCTAACACACATGAAAAAATGCTCAACATCACTCATCATCAGGGAAATACAAATCAAAACCGCAATTAGATACCACCTCATACCTGTCAGAATGGCTAAAATGAACTACCCAGGAAACAACAGATGTTGGAGAGGATGTGGAGAAAGGGGAACACTTTTGCACTGTTGGTAGGAATGTAAACTAGTCCAGCCACTCTGGAGAACAGTTCAAAGGCTCCTCAAAAAATTAAAAAAAGAACTATGCTACGACCTAGCAATTGCACTACTAGGTATTTATCCAAAGGATACATAAATGCTGATTCTAAGGGGTACATGTACCCCAATGTTTATAGAAGCACTATCAACAACAGCCAAATTATAGAAAGAGACCAAATGTCCATTGACGAATGGATAAAGGAAATGGATAAAGGAAAAAATTATATATATATATATATATATATATATATATATATA